>NW_006239176.1:194525-237289 GCF_000226075.1 Solanum tuberosum | reverse complement strand
GATCCAACCAAATGAAATAAATGCTCCCTTTGATCCAAATGCTTTGAGCCTAAATTAGACCATTTCTTTCTAAACCCCGAACTCATCTTCCCATAAATCTACTATGTTAGCCTCGGTCCCTCCTTAGACATGTGCACCTCATATTAGGTCAAAAGCCTAAGTTGAGGGTGGCTAATGTAAAAGTTAACTTTAATCTTGGCCCTGACCCAATATCAGGTAATGTGCACCTCAACCAATGGAAAATCCATAAGTTGAGGGTGGCTATGAAAGAGGAAACCGAAGAAAAAATGGGTATGAAAAGAGTTTGATGTTAAAGGAAAGAAAACAAAGGAATGGATATGACTTGTTGAAAGCTGGAAAAAAAAGCATAAAGCGCAAGAAAGAGATAAAAGTGAAAACTCAAAAGATCTGAAAAGCCTAAAGTCACATCCATGGTCGAAGAAAATCAAGGAAAAGAAGGTAAAACCGTAGGATGACAGAAATAGGGCAGAAAGAGGTTGAAAGCCTAGCGTACTGTCAAGGAGGGCAGAAAGTCACTAAGAAGTACCCAAATGTACCACACCTGATCCTGAGCCTACGTTACAAGCCAAGAAAGTCCTATAGTGATCCTATAGTCTAAATTGGGGAGTCTAAGCAGTGAAAATAAGGGCAAGCCTATGGTACTGAGCACTAGCTGTACTTGAAGTTGTTTCTGAGTATGAGTGTTGAATGAATCCCTGTACTCAAAGTCATAGTCATTGTGTGAAAGAAAAGGGATTTCGTTTGAAGTGAGGGCACTAGTTACATTTTCGGAAAGTTGGTACTTTGCTGATAGTAAAACAGTGTATGTTGTGTGTTGGTTGGTCGATCGTTGTCATGGTTTGATCCACATGAATTAGCTTATCGAGTCTAAGAGAACAAATTTTAAACCCGGAAAGTGAGTGGGATAGAGAGCCATATGATTGCTTGTTCTTGAATTGCTTGCTTCTATACAAGTGTCGTTTAGAGTCCTAGTGCGTCGCTTGAAGACAAACAACGAATTTAAGTTGAGGGTGTTGATATACCGTGAGTTTATGATATTTCTAATACATTTCACTTACAAGTTGTGTGTGTCTAGGGCCTTTTTGTATTGGGTTTTATGTGTTTTTATTTGCAGGAAAGATGTTCAGGCACAGAATTAAAGAGACAGCTAAAAGAAATGCAGAAAGGGGAATCTACGGAGGTGATCTACGGACCGTAGGTCCATTGACGCTCCGTAGATGGTGGTCGTAGATCAGAAGCCAAGGCATGGAAGACAAATTAGGGAAATCTGACCAAGTGTGGAACCACGGTGACCATTGACGGTCCGTAGATTGATCTACGGACCGTCCTGTTGATCCGTAGATTGAGATTGCGAGGGTTGCAATACCTGATTTTTGAAGATTCTAAGTGTGGAGCTACGATAGGGGATTGACGGACCGTAGATTGATCTACGGTCCGTACTGCAGTTCCGTCGTTTGCTTCAGAGAAGCTGATTTTTGGAAGTTGATATATTTTCTAAGCCCTGGCTGACGGAAGGGATTCACGGACCGTAGATCCATTGACGGTCCGTGAGTCAGTCTCGTGGAATGAAGACGCGTGCCTGTAACAAACTTTCCTTATTTTGTTTCCCTTCTAATTCAGGACTTGTTTTCTATAAATAGGGCATGTAAACCTCGTTTTTTGTGGTTAGACATTATTACTTTAGTTCTATTCTGTGACTTGGGAGATTATTCTGGCAAACTTAGCAATTATTAATTTCCTAGGTTCATTTTGAAGATTTTGGTGTTGCAATTCAAGTTGTCTGCGTTTATTATTCTTCTTACGTAAGTTTATAATTCTTTCATCTAAAACAATGAATTGTGTTCATATGATTATGGGTAACTAAACCCCGCAACTAGGGGTTGTGGGAACCATGAGCGATTAACAAAGTATGAATAGCAAATAAGCAATTCTTGAATAGTGTTGTTGCATGCATTGATAATTCTTTCGTTTAGAAGTCTTTTTAACGAGTGCACGCGTTAGAACTCGCCTTGTTGCTACCTCCCGGACCAAGGAGGTAATCAACAAGAAAAGAATTATCAACATAGATTTAGTGTGATACTATCTAATAGGCTAGTGTCGATTGGTGCGAAGTAATAACTAAGCCAATCATCGATTATGATGTCTAATATGAGGTAAAGGTAATGGTTAGTAAATTATACACACGTAGCCAAACTAAGGTGCGGGGTAAAATTCTCTAGATGCCGGACCAAGGATTTAGAGATACCTAACATATCAATTGGCATGTAGTACACTAGGAAAGGATTGATATTACTAGGATTACTGCGTTATGAGCTTGTGGGGAACACATATACCCTAGTTATTTCTCTCATCTTGATAACAACCGAAATTGAGTTTTGATTACTGATTACTTAGTAAATTCTTACAATTTGTTTCACAAAACCCCCCATTTTTATTACTTGTTTCTGGAAGTAATTTGACTAATCGAATATAATTGTTGGTTAAATTTAAGTCTAAACCATTTTTCTCGTGGGATCGACCCCAACCTACAAGTTGGGTTCTTTACTTGATAATGACCGCTTATGCTTCTTTAGGGTGGTGTAATTTGAGCGTATCATTTATTCATATCATGTGTACTATCTACATGTGGAGGAGGGATGTATATTTGTTTAGCCCTAGTCTAGGGATCCACTTTTGCACATGATTTCTCCTTCCTCGTCTTGGCAAGAGAATTTCCTGTTGACCCGTCCTATTTGGAGGTTGAATGTGTCCATCATCATCAAAGCTGCATATATGACCAATCTTCTACATTTCTTACATAATATGGGTTTCCAGTCATATTTAATAGTTTGAACAAACGTCCTTCATGTAGGATGAACAATTTCAACCTCTTCTGGCAAACCTTGTGTTACATTTATTTTCACTAAGACTTTGGTATAGGATACTCTTTTCTGTTTAGCAGTACACACATCTGCAAAGAGTTGTTCCTCTAGATGACTAGTAATTTTACTAAGAGTTTCCGCAACCCAATAGTTCAAGGCCAGTGAACAGGACTTCATCTCTATCATTTTTGTTTTGGAATTTCACTATGTAGCAGCCTGCACCGTGGTAATATAATTCAGGTATAGAAACAAAATTTTAGCACCCATCTGTAACCATCCGAGGACCTTTTTGAAGTGCTTTTCTTAGCTCATGCACGACATCATCCTTCATCCAGCAGCTCTGAACACTTCCAACATATATATAGCAACTAGAACCAACACCTTCACTATTTATAGATCCCTTCGTACCTAATCCTTTATCCATGAATTTTACTCGAAGACCAGCACCCCAAAGATAATTTCCCTGCATGATTTCCCTGGCTCTCACCGCATCCATAACGTTTGGTATTCAACCAAAGCAAAATCTTTGAATGCAAAGAATGGAAATAAATTTACTAGACCAAACATCTCAAACTTATGTCTGACAAGAACTTCAGATGCATCAGGGCCTAAAGACCCCAACCATAGTTGTTTTGAAGCGAAAAAGAAGTCTGCTGCAGCTGAGTCTCCATAAGTGTACCAAATCCCTTGATTTGTGGAAGAATAAGACAGTGGTAACTGCTGCATAGGTGACTCCATGGAACAGCTCATACGTCCTGCTGATGATCTTGATGTTGGTAGAGGACGGTCCACATGAAGAATTCGGTGGCTCTCCATCATGACAAGGTGTCCTCCATCAGATGAACTGTTTCTCAAATTCAATGGTGGTCTAGCAATAGCTGAAAGAATCTGCTGGTTATAGACCTCCATATGCACAGAAGACCTAGTATTCATAAAATCTCCAGACTCTTTAGAATAAAAAATGACAAAACTACACTCACCGCTATTAGTATATGAACTCATATTGGAGCGGTGAGTTGATCCCAGAGGAATTGTTGGGCTTCTAGTAATTTCACGTAGGAGAAAGTAGGTGCTTCATAACGTATACATCACTAGAGCATTATTCGATTCATCGGTCTGTTTTGTTATTTCTGGTGCCTCTAATACAATTATTGGTCGTCCAATAATTTTCTTCGGCGGGTTATAGGTTAAAGGCATACTAGTGGACAGTTCAACATGAACAAGTTGTTCCAAACTTCTTCCCATCTGTATATTTCCTATTGAACTCATTATATTTTGTTAAGCCTGACTCTCATTCCACCTTAAGGTCTGAATAAGGAACCTATATAGTTTCAATATAGCATTTAGGAAAGATGTTCTTGTATTAGTTCAAATATATATTTCATTGTTTACTTCATCAATTACAGTATTCTATTCCTTTAATTATATAAGTTTATTTCTTGTTGTCCATTTATTCTATTACAGAATAAATTTGAGTACTTTCATAGCACCTTTTGCAACTTGATAGCTTTGTTACACAATGTAATAGCTAATCACTTTATTCTTTTTCAGAATACATTTACAAATACAATTAAGGATAAGGTGGGTGAGACTTCAACATTAAGGAATGAAGAAGGTCTTGAAGTAGATGACGGAGACATGGAGAGAAACACGACCACAAATGGAGAAGATGAAGGAGAAAAAACTACTAAAGATGATGTGAATTTATTGAAAACGGTATCGGAAGAGCAATTACTAAAAACTTGGATAGAAACAATTAGTGGAACTAAAAAAGGTAAATTATATGGGCTTGGTTCTAGAAATTGTTGGCTGGCTGATTCAAAGAATTCTAATTGTGCATCCTCTACTGCTCAGAATCCTTCAAATATTCCTACTCAACAAATATTTTAAACACCAGAATTTGAACAACTTCTTGACCGCGTGTTGGGGCAATAGATGACGAATATGCAAGAGCATGTGCAAATGGATATTCGGGAAAATATGGAAACTCAAGTGACTATTACGATTCGTGTTGCTATGGCTCGGATGCTTGGTTTTACTCCTCAACCACCACCAAATAGATCTGGTTCTACCTCAAATGTACCTTAAGATAATTTATGTTGCTGTTTTTATGTTTTAAGACATGTTTTAGCTAGTAAACATGTACTTCACTATTCATGGATTGATGATATTATAACTGTGCTTATTTTGAAAAATTGATTTGATTTAACTATGTTTTTCATCATGTGTCAATTATAGAATATTATATTTGTATTCGTTATACAATTTCTAGCCAGATTATCTAGAAAATATCCCTAGCTGTTTTTAACTAGTCATTTAGCAAAGAAAATATTCCAAGCAAAATTTGAAAAATAGCTAAAGAATTTGTAAGTTTATATAGGGTAATTCCTTGCTAAGTCTTAGTAAAGTCAACATTTACCAAGCAAATTTTGCTATGAATTTAGCTAGTTTACATCGTAGCAAACTGTTTGCAACGAAAAGAGCCTAGTAGAGATATCTTAGCTAAATTAGTTAGGAATGACATTATTTGCTAGCTAAAAATTGGCTAAGAGCTTATTAGCTTTGAAGGTCTGCTAGGGTCATTTTCCTAGCTGAATTGACATTAGCTAGGGATTTTATCACTTTAGCTAGGATTTGCGTCTGTAGCTAAACGACTGTTTTCTTATAGTGACCGGTAACATTTTAGCTTAGATGGATCCACTAGCTAATAACCTATGTGGGCACATAGTTTTGGAATAAGGAAGATTTTCATTGAAACCCAGCCTAACATGGGGAGAGCTTTCACCTTACCATATCCACTCAGTGCTAAGCTTACATTCCCATAGAGTAGTTCATTTTCATTGACATTATTATACTTTAGAGGACTACCACAATTAGGTCTACCTAACCAAAGTAAATTACACACATGAAAGGGTCACTACCATTAGGTCTACCGATTCAAGGTACATTATTAGGATACCTCATTGAATCCTCAAGAAAGGGCCACCACCATTAGGTCTACCGATTCAAGGTTCATCATTAAATTAGTAGTTCATAGACTCATCATGAAGGGCTACCACCATTAGGTCTACCTGTTCAAAACATAGTCTTAAAATACTTCATTCATAGTTTATGAAAGGGCTACCACCATTAGGTCTACCGATTCAAGGTTCATTATTCATTACATGAAAGGGTTCCACCATTAGTTCTACCGATTCAATGTTCATTAAGTCAAGATACTTTAGTTACACGATAAGAAGATGCCCTAAGCCTACCAATTCAAGGTACATCAATCAAGATCACTTTCATTCACACAAGAAGAGGATGCCTTAAGCTTACCAATTCAAGGTATAACATTACATTGAAGAAACCTTTCACATTATATCATCCTCATTCACAAGTGTATAATTGAGAATAACCTTTCAATAATAACACAATTGCATTGTAGTCATGATCACATTACTTTCATTGAAATCACAAAGCGTAAGCATAGCATCTACATCAACCTTCATAAATTGCCCTCCAAGGCTATGAATCAAACTCAACCCAAACATCTTGAATAATACATTAGATAAGGGGAATATCATGATTCAATAACTCAATCAATATATACATAATAAATTAACATGCTTCCATAATAAATCAACCCACATCATAAATTCACAAATTTAGTATTTTGGGGGATTCATGGGTTCATGGGGGATTTTCATCATAAATAAACATTAATTCATCAATTCAATTATAATCCATCATAGATCAACCATTTAAATCGTTTTGAAAGAAAACCCGTGACTTATATTGAAATCCTAACTTTTGGGGAACTTGAAAGCTTCGAAATCTAGTTTTGAAGGGACTCCATGGGTGAAGACAATCCATATATGAAGAGACACCAAACCTTAATGTAGTTTTCCCCTTAATTTGAGAAGAAATACCTTGGCTATTCAGGCCCTAACCTCCACTTTTTCTTCTTCTTCTTTGGAAACTTCTAGAGAGAGAAATTTTCGAGAAGATGAACTATTTTGGGTTTTTCGGAATAATGAAGTAAATGGGGGTGTTTAATGACTTAAAATAGTTTATATAGGTGAAATAAAAAAATATAAATGGACCCCATTAATTAACTAATAAAATAGAAATTTACAAAAATGACCATCCTTAGGCAGCCCACTTCCAAGCACCACGAGAGGACCTCAGAAGCCGTGCTCCTGCCCATGGTCCTTGGGCAGTGGCTTGGCCAAAGTGTCTTGGCCTCCTTCATGCTAATTCATGACAACGAGACCTCCCACAGACCGTGGTCAAGAGCACTGGTCGTGGTCTCTAAGCAGTAGCTAGTCTTCAAAACCTTGCCTCCCACAAGTCTAAGGGGTCTTCACGACCCCCTTCACGGACCGTGGTCAAGACCACTAGTCATGAAGTTGGTCGTAGACCTTGGGAAGTGCTTGGACAAGGTTGGGGCAGCCTTGGCCTTTGGCTTAGGCTTTGCCCCTTTTTGCCTTGGCATTTGCCCTTGCAACCCTCAATCAAACCTTAGATGGTCTTCTAACTACGGGGTCTAACACATACCTTGACGTGAACCCTCACATTTAGGCTCTAGTGTAACTTACCAATTTCCGAGGTGTTATAGGGAGTCTCGTAGAGTTTTAATCTGTTTATGTAAGTTACTCTATGGTCTAAAACAATCTCCTCGATCCTGGTTTATAAAGTTCAACATATTAATTTAGGAACTTGGAATAACTCATAGTGAAGCTAATCACTCTATGTTTTATTTTCATTTTCACCAAATCTATGTATTTATTTTGTTATTTACCTTGATGTTATCGTTACCATCAACAATGATCAAGATGGTATCACTAATTTGAAGCAACATCTCTTTTAGTATTTTCAAACTAAAGACCTCGGTAGACTAAAGTATTTTCTATGTTTTAAGGTTGCTTAGTCCAGATCAGATATTGTTATTTAACCACACATGTATGCTTTAAACTCTCTAGAGAGATAAGAATGATAGTTGTAAACCCATTGACACTCCTATGGATCTAAATGTTAAACTCCTTCCGGGACAAGGGGAGCCACTTAGTGATCATGAAAGGTATAGCAGTCGGTTAAAAAGGAGAGTTCTCTCATAGTGATTACACCTAACATCTCTTTTCCTATAAGTGTTGTAAATAATTTTATGACTTCCCCCTTGTGATAGCCACTAGAATGCATTTGTTCATATACTATGATATATAAAGTCAACTTTAGGTAAATGACTACTTCTCGAGGATCGAGATGATGAACATATCACTAAATATACAGTCGGTGATTGGGTAGGATCACCCTTTGGTAGATGTCCTATATCGTGATATTGTGTTTTAGTAGAAGATAATCTGGTGTCATGAAAGAGTAAGAAATAGAGTGTGGTTGCTCAATCTAGTGCAAAAGCAGAATATTGAGCAATGGCTACAGCAACGTGTGAGCTAGCTTGGTGAAACAGTTGCTGAGAGAAGTGAAACTTGGAGAAATCAATCCTATTGAAATTTTGCGTGAGAATCAAGGGGTCCTTCATATCACATTAAATATAGTGTTTCATGAAAGGACTGAGCACATTGAGATTGATTGTCACTTTGTGAGAGAAAAGATACTCGCGGGAGATATTGTTACAAAATTTATGAAGTCAAGTGATCAACTTGCAGATATCATAACCAAGTCCCTCACTAGTCCTTGTATCAATTATATTTGTAACAAGCTTGATAAATATGTCTTTGAGGGGGGAGTGTTAGAATAGGAATAGGACTATGAATAGTATATAGAATTCTACTTGGAACATGAACAATATATAGAATTGTACTTGAAAAAGGATTATATAATGTGTATAACTAGAGTCTCAATCTAATAATTTAGATACACAACTCAATAATACTCTTCCTCTATATTTCTCCCAATTTGAATATGACTTGAACTACTTAATATTTCCTTATTTGTATGTTATAAATATGTGCTCTAAACTTGTTCTTTAATTGTTTGTCATCTCCCCATGTTTGCATTCTACATTTATGTTTTTAGATATGTGTGCTCTGAACTAGTATTTTTTATCTGATCCATTCATTCGCATATACTATTAGCGTGTTTAGTTTGTTTTAATCCCCTTGATGGAAAACCTACGTTGTTACTGATATCAGCCAAATAGGAGAGCAGGTCAACAAATACCATGACTAGAGTATATATAATTTTGAAAAAACTAGAAAAAAGGAACCAAGAACGTACCGAGGTAGCCATGAACAGAGATGGAAGGGGAAATTGGCGTCATCTCATCAATGAACATGCCACAGGCAGAGGATCGTCTTTCAAGCTTCAGCAGCAACCAATCCACCAGCAAACAACGTCCAGCATGCAGTAGCAACATAGTTTTGGAGTCTTGCAAACTTGAAGAGAAGGAGGAAGCCGACTGTTGAGATATTGAGGCGGAGAAAAGTACACAACTAGAAAAATCCCTAGAAAAAACAATTTTTTCCTTTTATTGACTTTATAATTAGGGTTTGAAATAATAAATCCCAGTGATCTAGGCCTTAGGCATATGCTTAGGGGGCTCAATATTAGATATATATAAATATATATAAAAAATTGATCTTATATTATACAGTGTAATTTTCCGACGAAGTGGGTTCGGATGAACCCTGGACTCCATGTATATCCGCCCCTGAGGTGGACCAAATTCAAAAAATAGGAAGAAAGGTGAGTTTATAAATTCTTCAAAACCCAATGAAAATGTTAAATGTCAAGATCCAAAAATTACACATCAAAATTGGATTATGAGACAAATATGATTACACAATAATTATAAGAATTTAACGGTGATTGGATAAAGAACAATAATATCTACCAATGTCTCTCAGTTCGTAATGAGTAAAGATAAATAGAGGAAAGTCTCAGGTAGCTATTTGCCCCTAATTAACAATGAATATTCTCAAAAAGCAAAAATAAAATAGGAGAACTCTCAGCCAGTGAAAATGGATGATGGTATAACAATTCATTCTACTAAGCAAGTGATAAAATATATTACACACTTCAGCATCAAACATACTCCCATTACTATGCTACAAATAATTCCTCCCTAAGGAGTTATGTGAACCTCATTGCCAATCACTTACAGATGGAAAAACAGAAACCTTGAGACAATAACCACCTATCTGTAGTGATTTGATTCAAAATGTGTCATATCAAATCCACTCTGTTAAGAGTCATAAAATTACTTAAGGGCTGCGAGGCTGACATTTGCACAATTGGCACGAGAATGGTAGCAAAATACAGTCCACACCATAAAACCCGATAGGATTTTCATTATCTTTGAGCACCTGGCCTTAAAGAAACAAATAGAACTTGATGGGGTTCTAACTGATTTGCAATTGAAATAATGAAAAAAGATTACTAGGAAAGTCCTTCAAGCATAAGTCCAAAGGTTAGGGAGAAAGTTTACTTCTGAATCTCTATTTTGTTCCTTTTTCTATTCATATGAATCTATATTTTCTTATATGTATATTGTTCCTTAGGTAGATGTTGCATATATGCTGATCAGAGATCTCGTATCTGGCCAACATATAAAAAAAAATAAAAAAATCTCAAATGTTGGTAGTTTATTTTAAATTTCACTTGTGATGCAATACAAAATTCCTATTTCACTAGGACAACTACAATCAAGTGTATGCAGAAGGATCAAACAGAATCTGCAAACTCATTATGAGTGTGTGCAACGCAAGAATAATGAATTCAGCTAGCCCACTATAAAGAACAAAACCCTCAAAGCAAGCAACTTTAGACATGAGTTTGTTTGCACCACCGTCACCATAAGACAGTTCAAATACAACAGAGAATTCATCTTGCGCATAAACTTGTTAGTGGGTCAACAACATGACATTCTCTGTCCTGCCATATTAATTTATACACAAAGAACAGATAAAAGAAGAATGAGAGTTATTGATAAGAAGATATATATTATGAACTATTAATCATAGACTACAGCATACATGTGTTTGTCTACACAACTATTGTAGCTTAGTTAGTTGTAATAAGTTCTAGACTAAATTACATGTTAACTAACTAACAACCTATATCTCATAACCAACTTCTTGAACAGACCAACACATGTACTAACATTTATTTAACTAACTGATCAAATTCTCTCAACACTTCCCGTCAAACTTGATGTTAGAAGAGGTAGAAAACACATAGTTTGGAGATAAGGTACTGATGTTGTACTCTAGTTAAGCCTTTGGTTAGAGCATATGTTGGTTGGTCATGACTAGAAATGTATTCAGTCTTTATTAGGCCTTGTTGAATTTTTTCTCTGATAAAATGATAACCTATCTCAATATACTTGGTTCTTTCATGATACACAAGATTAGCAGCTATTTGTAGGGCTGTTTTACTGTCACTATACACCTTTTAGGCAGTACTAGTTGTATGCTAAGATCTTTGATGAATCAAATTAGCCATGTTAGCTTGGCCAAAGTTGCTGCAAGACTCCGATATTCAGTTTCTACTTAGCTTCTGGATATAGTGGCATGCTTCTTAGATTTCCAAGAGATCAACGAATCCCCTAGTTTAATGGTAAATCCTGTAATTGACTTTGTTGGAACAACACAGGAAGCCCAATCTACATCACAGTAGGCAGTTAGACTATCCTTCTTATTGCTTGATAGTAATAATCCTTGACATTGTATTCTCTTGAGGTACCTGATGATTCTTAGTGCAACATCCATATAAGATTTATTAGGATGTTGCATAAATTGACTTAAAGTTTGCACATTATAAGCTATATCAAGCCCTGTTACAGTGAGATACATCACCTTCCCTATAGTCTTTGATATGAAAATTGATCTGTTATGGTCTCATAACTTGTATCATTTTCTTTCTTTGTGTGTGGATCATACTCCTCCGTTCTAAACTTAGTACTGATATACATAGGTGTGTTTGCAGGTTTGGATGCACTAAGTACATCCTCAAAAATCAATTCAAGGGCATACTTTCTTTGGTGCATCACCATACCTTCTTTTGATTTTGCAAACTTAATCCCTAGAAATTATTTTAGTCCCTTAGATATTTCATTTTGAAGGCTTTGTAGAGAGCAGCTTTGGTCTCTAAAATTTGACTTAGGTTGTCATATGTGATTAGTATGTCATTTACATATACTGATACCAAAATGATTCCAGTTCTTGTCATTCTTATGAACAAGGAATGATCATACTGACTCTGTGTAAACCCAACACAAATGAGAGCCTCAGAAAGTTTAGCCTTCCACTGCCTAAGTGCTTGTTTGAGCCCATAAAAGGAGTTAGATAGTCTACACACCTGCTTACACTCTCTCTGGCTTTTAAATCCTTGTAGAAGGTTCATATATATCTCATCAAGTAGGTCTCGTTGCAAGAATGCATTAAACACATCCATTTTGTGTATGTGCCAAAGTCTAGCTGCTGGAATTACCAGGATAGTTCTCAGTGTGACCACCATCTTCACAACAGGACTGAATGTTTCTTGATAATCAATGCCCTCTATTGACTATAGTCTTTTGCGACAAAATTTTTATACCATTCTATGTCTCCTAAGGCCTTGTATTTCACTTTCTAGATCTATTTGCACCCTATTGGCTTATTTCCTTGAGGTAACAATCCTACTGTCCATGTATGATTATGTTCCAATGCATCCATCTCATCTTGCATTACTTCCACCCATCTAGGATCTTTGACAACTTCTCCATATGAAGAAGGTTCCACAATGTTATAAAACACAGCTAAGTAGGCCTGATATTTAGAAGAGAGACTTGTTAGACAATTGACATTTTTTTCGAGCTTATTATTTTTGTTGTTTCTTACTTATTTCAGTTTAGTGCTTCCTATTTTCTAGCTAGAGTTAGTCAACTTTAGTGGCTTAACTTTCTAAAGCAAGTCACCAGTTTTATGGCTGTTAGTGGCACATGTTCTTATTTAGTTAACATCCACTTTGTAAGTGGCTACTACATGGGAAATAGTTAGGTTTTTCCTTGAATAAATTTAGATCTTCTGCAAATTAATACATAGCTGGAATTTCGTAAGTTTACTATATTTTTATTATTCAAAACAATTCTTGGGTGTTTCTGTTTTAACAGTGTCATTAGTGCCTCTAGTTGATCTTACAAGACCAAAAAGTTTTAACCGACAATACAAATGGCATCCAACAACCTACCATTAAATCCACCATTCACTTTCACCAGTGAAAATTACCAAATCTGATCTGTGGAGATGCAAGCTATTCTGGAAGCCTATGAACTCTGGGAAACTATGGCGGAAGATAAACCACTTGCTGCTCTACTAGCAAATCCTACCTTGGATCAGATCAAATCCAACAAAGAAGAGAAGGCAAAGAAATCTACATCCAAGTCGCTAATGTAGAATGCTATGGTAGGTTTTGTGTTTTTACAGAATCATGGCTTGTAAAACAGTAAAAGAGGCTAGGGATAGGTTGGTAGAAGAATATTAAGGCAGCGATAGAACATATAATATGCAAGTGTTGAACCGGAAAAGAGAGTTTGAGTCCTTGAATATGCAAGTAGATGAAACAATTAGTAAGTATGATAATCGAATTTCCTTAATTGCTAATAACATTAGACTACTTGGTGAAGAATTTACAGAGAAACGAATGTGGAGAAAGTTCTTGTGACTTTTCTTCAAAGGCTTGAATCTAAGATTTCCTCTCTTCAAGAATCTAAGGACTTGGGGAAACTTTCATTAGGTGAACTAATGAGTGCTCTTCAAGCATAAGAGCAAAGAAGGACTATGAGACGGGACAAGTTCAGTGAAGGAGCTTTCTCTGTACAGAAGCATTTTTTTGGTAAAGGAAAGCAACCGTTCAACCAAAATAATAAGGGCAAGCATGATTGAGGAAACAGTAGTGGAAATGTGAAGCAGAAGTTCCCTACGTGCAAACATTGTAAAATAACTACACATCTGGAGAAGTACTGTTGGTAGAGAGTTAATGCTATATGAGGAAACTGTAAGCATACATGGCACATATCCAAGGTCAACAAATCAAGAGCAAAGGCCTCTAGAGCTATGCAATCACAAGTAGCATAAGCTGCAAATGCACATGAGGATTTATTCTTAGGAATTTAATACTTTTCAATCAATGAATCCTAATATTCATGGCTTTTTTATAGTGGTTGCACACATCACTTTTGCAATGATGCTGAAATGTTCAAATTCCTTGATGGTACTTATAAATCTAAAGTAAAAGTGGGAAATAGTGAGCCAATATAAGTCAAAGGCAGAGGTCCAATATATATGTCAACAATACCAGGTATCAAAATTATTCCTGTTGTTTTGTACACACTTCATATGAGTCAAAATTTGTTGAGTGTTGGAAAAATGCTTGAAATAATTATTCTCTGCATTTCAATAATCGTGAATGTGTTGGTTTTGACCCTTCTGGAGTAGAATTATTTTATGTCATGATGAGCAACATAATGTTTTTAGTTGATTAGGAGAAAATAACTAAGTAGGCTTACACTATTACTTCACAAACATGTACAAACTTATGGCATAAAAGGTTTGGCCACTTTAATCTAAGAACCATCGCTGAGATGAAAAATAAGGAGCTAGTGGAAAATATGCCTGAGTTTATTTCTAATGCTCGAGTTTGTGAAACTTGCCAATAGGGAAAGCAAACAAAATTTCCATTTCAAGCAAATCAAGTATGGAGTGGTAACCAGAAACTTCAGCTCATTCATACGGATGTTTGCGGCCCAATGAAAGGAGATTAATTGAATGGTAACAAATACTTTCTCCTCTTTAGTTTTAACTACACCAGAATGTGTTGGGTTTATTTCATTAGATTGAAGAGTGAAATCTTTGATGTTTTTAAACAATTTAAAGCGTTAATAGAAAATCAGTGTAAACATAGTATTAAGGCTTTAAGGTTTGACTATGGAGGAGAATATACTTTTTCTCAGTTTGTGGAGTTTTGTAATAGCATAGGTATTGAACGCCAACTGACAATACCATACACTCCACAACAAAATGGCGTATCTGGAAGGAAGAACAGGACAGCAATGGAGATGGTCGAATGTCTTTTGCTTGAAAGAAAGATCCCAAATCAGTTTTGGGAGGAGGCAGTCAATACCTCTGTATATATGCTGAAATGATTGCCTACTAAGGCCTTGTAAGACATGACTCCATATGAAGCTTGGTGTGGGAGCAAATCATCAGTACACCATATCATATCAGAATATTTAGGTGTATATGTTATTATCGAGTTCCGAAAATAAAGAGAAATAAAGTGGATAACAAGGCTAAAAGGGCATATTTATGGGATATAGTTCATCCAAAGGATACAAGATTTTATACTTGAAATCACAAAAATTAATACTCAGTCGAGAAGTAAAGTTTGATGAAGTAGCTAGTTGGGATTTGAAAATTAAGAATACCTCTTATTCTGATTTATTTTCAAAAGAGCAGCCTCAACCTCCAGAAGATGAACTAGTGGATGATGTATTGGCGAGGGGAACTCAAACCTTAAAAGATATCTATCAACGGTGTAATTTGGTTAACTTTGAACAAACAAGCTATGCTGAAGCACAAGACTCTCAGGCTTGGAGGAGATTTATGATAGATAAACTAGACATGATTGAGAAGAATTGAACCTGGGAGCTTGTTGAGAGACCTGGAAATCGCAAGGTGATTGGTGTAAAATCCCAAGGTGATTGGTGAAGGCATACGCACAACAATATGGTGTGGATTACCAGGAAACATTTGCTCCTATATCAAGGTATGACACAATCAAGCTTATTCTTACATTTGCATCTCATAGTTCTTGGCAGATTCATCAGCTTGATGTCTAATCAGCTTTTTTAAATTATATTCTTACTAAAGAGATCAATGTAGAGCAACTTGATGGTTTCTCAGTTACTGGAAAAGAGGATAAGTCTATCTCTTAACGAAGGCCTTGCATGACCTAAAACAAGCCTAAAGGGCATGGTATGAGAGGATGAACAATCATCTCATCCAACATGGCTTTAGTAGAAGTCAAAGTGAAGCTACTTTGTATGTGAAAGTCACTACAGGTGAGTCCTTAATTGTCTCAATTTATGTGGATGACATGGTTGCGACAACAAGAAAAATTGAACTAATCCAAAGGTTCAACGATGAAATGGAGAAAATCTTTGAAATGGCTGATCTTGGAGTCATGAAGTACTTCCTAGGCATGGAAGTGTTCTAGTCTTGTGATGGAATTTTCATATGCCGGCAGAAATACATTTTGGATGTTCTTAAACAGGTTCAAAATGCAAGACTACAAACCTGTGAGTACTTCGATCTCTACTGCTGTGAAGCTTGGCAAGGATGAGAATTCTGAAAAAGTGAATTATAGTATGTATAGAAGCTTAATTAGCAGTCTTCTATATCTAACTATAAGGAGACCTGACATTCTATTTGTTGTAAGCTTGCTCTCTAGGTTCATGCATTCGCCTAGAGACACACACTTCACAACGGCTAAAAGAGTGTGAAGGTATATTAAAGGAACCAGCAAGTTTGGAACTTGTTTCCCAACTTCTTCTGAAGTAACTATGAACCTGGTCGGGTACTCTAATAGTGATTAGGGTGGCGGAGTTGATGATTACAGAAGCACATCTGGATATCTTTTTTGTTTGGGGACAAGTTGTTTTAGTTTGAGGTTTAGGAAACAAAAAACTACAGCTCAATCAACAACAGAAACTGAGTACATAGTTGCTGCATCTACTGTGAATAAATCTATATGGCTAAGGAAGATGTTGACGGACTTTGTCCATGACCAAACAGAAGCTACCAAGATCACGTGTGAGAACAATTCAGCAGTTTCAATCTAAAAAAATCAAGTGTTTCATGATCGAACTAAGCATATCAAGATCAAGTTCCATTTTTGTTAGAGAATTCCAACAATCTAATGAAGTGTTGCTTGTTCATTGTTTATCTGAGAACCATGAGAACCAGCTAGTTGACATTTTCATTAAGTCTGTGCCAAAGGAAAGGATCGAAGATCTGAGTCAAAGAATTGGTGTTTGTCACAAAAATGCCAAGGAGGAGTGTTAGACAGTTGACATTTTTTTCGAGATTATTATTTTTACTGGTTTTTTTTACTTATTTTAGTTAAGTGCTTCCTATATTCTAGCTAGACTTAGCGAACTTTAGTTTGTTAACTTTCTGAATTTAGTGGCCACTTTTATGGCTGTTAGTGGCACATGGTCTTATTTAATTTTAACATCCACTTTGTAAGTGGCTACTAGATAGGAAATAGTTTGGTTTTTCATTGAATAAATACAGATCTTCTGCAAATTAATACATAGCTGGAATTTCATAAGTTCACTCTATTTTTATTCTTCAAATTAGTTTTTGAGTGTTTCTATTCTAAAAAGACTATCCTATGAGCTATAATTGGATAGTGCATATGGCACATTTCCATGAACATTTAAGGAGATAAAGTCCTTCATCCACCGAAACAATTGAGCTAGCGTAATAGAAGTACACATGACCAAGTCTCATATGCCATAAACCAATGCTATCTTCCTTAAAATCTAGACTACTTGTGCTTGTTTTAGACTATATAATTTTTTTCTTACTCCATGTAACATTTGATTGAGCATGAAGTATTAACCTTCTTTCTCTTTAAAAATCTCCTCCACCTTCCCATTTGAGATATCCTGAAAAACAAAAAAGTCAGGAAAAAATGTTGTTGAACATTGTAACTCTCTAGTTGCCTTAGACACTGATAGTAAGTTATATTTGAATTGTGGAACATGAAACACATTGATTAATGTACTTAGGTTTGAAACATTATTTCTACCAGTATGAGTTACATGCGAAACATTCCAATTAGGCAGAAACACCTCTTTCAGATTATCAGGTATAGTTAATGTTTGTTTATTCAATAGTTCAATAAATGAAGTCATATGATTAGTGTCCCCTATGTCAATGATCCATTCTTGATGATTATTGATTACCATCGGAGCACCATTATTACCTGTCATATTGATATGGAGTAAACCTACGAGGCATCATGTAATTTTCACCTGCAACTGCTGTGAAACCACCACGTGGCTACCCTTCCTTATGAAATGAAGACACCCCTTGCCATTGTTGTGCTTGATTATGTGGTTGAACATGTGTTGCTGGTGCATTCCATTCTTCTACCACACCATTATGAGCACTAGAACATATCCTTTTTTTCTTATTTTTTGTGATCAAAGCTTTTATTGTACTCAAAACCTTTGTTGTCTACTCATTTATGATACCCGTATTTTGGATGACCCGGACGATATCCCAGCAGCCTATAGCAATCCCTCATGTAATGTCCTTTCAATTTGCAGGGATCACAAACTGTATTAGGATTAGAATTTGGATTATACCCTGTTTTTCCTTTTTGAAAAACTCAGTGCATCATAAGTAATGTAGGAACTACACCTAGCAACCCAATATACATGACATTTCAATATTTCTCATGAACCATAAAATGAGAAATTTCAATATCATTCATAAGCAAGGCGGTATGGCATTCCTTAACCACCATTTTGGATATACCTGAAATGAACTTACTCATCCTTGCCCTAAGATAATCAATCATAGTGGGAAAATATCGAGAAAATTGTGTGAACTTCAAAGAATATTCCTTCATACACATATTTCCTTGACGAAGGTTGATGAATTAAAGAACCTTTGCCTCCTTCATCTCAAGGGAAATAACCTATCAATGAAAAGCAACACTAAACTTTTCCCAATTGGAAGGACCCACATATTTTTCTCTCTCTTATTTCAATTGGTTGAACCATATTTGAGCAACACCCTTAAGTTGATAAGCACACAATTCCACCTTCTCCACCGGTGTCCCTCATATGATCATCAACACCTTATACACTTCATCAATGAACTCTTGAGGATCTTCCTCAACCTTAGAACTATTAAATTCTGGGGGTTTTATTCTAGTGAAGTCTCTCACTCTAGTTGTCGTTGTACCCACATTTGGGTTCACGGGGGCCACAACCTTCATAATGTCCTATGTCGTCATGGTTTGCGCCAACACTTAAAAAACAACCCTAAACTCTGCATGAGTCACTTGTTTGGCCAAAGAGTCAACCGGAACTTGAGGAGCTTAAGGAGGAGCTTCTTGTTCCACATTCTCTCCCGCATACCTTCTAGCATAAGCCTTGTGAGTGGCCATCTCCTGTAGAGCATCAGAGAAGGATTAGGAGAGAGACATTGTAGAGTTAAACTATATCGCACAAATTTAGAGTAATGAAAAGAGTGGAGTTTCCTACACATCTTATAGCCTCTCATTCATAAATGTGGCGCATTTCACACTCATGAACAAGACTCTATTCGACATGGCTTATGAGACTTCCTATGACCTTTCTAAACCTTGTGCTCTGAATGCCATGTTTATCACGATCCAAGGTAGACCGTAGGCGTAACATGGTGTATAGGACCCCTAGAGCCCCTACAAAATACACTTAGCATGCTTCAGACTAGATAATGGATCATTAAGAAGGTTTGAAAGACAATTTCATAGTGAAAAAGTTGATAAATTTTAACGGAAGTCTAACATAGTCTCAAGCCATCTAATATATAAGGAGCGATCGGGAAGTAACCCGTAGATCATATACAAAACTTAAATGAAAAGACAATATGAAATATAGGCTCGGTTTTTGGAACATGAGAATTCACCAATAATCAATATCTACTAGATGATCCCTAGCCACAGAGATGTGATTATTAGTCTTCAATCTGGTAAGCTCCCTTCACGTATTTTCAAGATTTTCTTTAATCTCTACCAACTGAGGGGATTGAAGGGGGGACTTAACAGAGTCACCCAAAATAGAAAACCCTCCGAAAATCATCATGTCTTCAAGAGTAACAGTAGATTCACCACACGGAAACACAAAATTGTTAGTCTCACAGCACCACCTTTCTACCAACCCAAAAATCAAATTTTGATCTGTCTGTACTCTATAAACTGAACATTTGAGTGCTCCGTAAATTCTTGCAGCTTTCCATATAGGGTGATGGATAGCCTCCATTGTTTCAACCCATTCTTTCCATTTCATTTGTTGATCCCTCCATCCATTGCAACCATGAAAGGATACTTTCAATGGCCACTCAAATTCGGATGAAAAAGGAATTGAAGGAGGCTTCAAATTTGGTCCTTCATTTGAAGAAACAATTGGACTTAAAAATGGGTAATTCGTTTTTGTGGAATTCCACCAAGTGGTGAAACCAACATTTTGTCTCTTTCATCCATAATTGGATCTTCCATCGATTTTTTAGAATGGACAATTCACCTTATTTTAGGACAAACAAACAGTGAATTTTGATTCTTTTAGGACAAACAAAACGTTGTTTTTCTCTACAAGTTTAAAATGGGAATGACGGCTACAAATGGTTTATGTAGAGTTACACTTTACTTTCCATAATTTTTGTTGTCCTTTAGTGCGTATTACCTTAAGATTATACGTTGACTGAAATGGAGTAACTATATTTGTTTTTCAAGAGGTGTTAAAACATGAAAAATAAATAAACATACGAGTAAATTTAAGGATTATATAAATAGAATGTATATAAATAAAACTTTTAACCTATCTACATAGTATATATTTTGAAACATGTGGTTCAGTCATTGACGATAATGAAGATTATTTAAACTTCACGTGTATGAACTTTTAATCCTAAGCCCCGATAATGGAAGACGATTGTTGTAGACTTTCTGTCAACGTAAAACTGGTGATATGTGATGGAAATAACAAAATAAAATATGCCAATCCTTCTAATTATTTCAGAACTTATTGAAACCATTCTAGAAAAGACCACTTGTTTGGTGGCGTATCTTTTATAGAATAAATTTAAATTCGGATCGTCAATAATCATTTGATATAATATTTAGGGATATAAACAACACATAGTATCTATACCTTTTTAGTGGAGCAGTGTCACTTGACTCTTTTTAAATACATGTGGCTTGATGACGATGTGTATTAATTAAATTTTATGTGCATGAGCTTCAGTCCTAAGCCCTCATAGATAAACAATTGCAGTAGGCTGATAATAAATAAAAAAACTAGTGAATATAGTGATAAGAATAGCAAAACGAAATATGACATGTTGTAAGGTTGTTATTTTACCATCATGTACACACTGATATTAATTGAACTTTTCATACCTAAGCTTTTAGTCCTAAACCTTGACAGAGGGAGATAATTACAGTAGACTGGCTGATATTAAACCAGAGAAACTTGTGATAGAATCCTTCTAATTACATCATATATTCACTCAATAGTATTTCATGAATTCAGAATGTGAGTTTAATACATTGGTATTAGAAAGAGCTAATTTTAGAAAAAACGAAATTGGAAAGAGTCAAATTGAAAATTTTGCAAGTTATGCTTAAGTTGTGAGTTTTGGGTCAACTTAAAACGATCACAACTTTCAATACAAGATGTGTTAGGTGACCCATAAGATATCAAATGAAAGTTCTTTGAATCCTCTTTCCAACGCCACTGAGTTTGATGAATTTCCAGTTCGGATGGAGAGATATTCCCGTCTGAAGTCATCATGTCCAGTTATGGAAAGTTACCCGAATTAAAGAGGGGTATTTTGGTATTTTCCTTACCCCTTCAGCTTTAAACGTTTTTAGTAAGATTTAAGGGGTTAAAACTGACTTGGGTCAGTTTTCATGATCCAAAATTTGTTAGGGTTTTAGAAGAGAGTTCAAGAAGAGGAAAAGGGAGAAAAGGAAGAACGATCAAGATTTCTTGCGAATCAAAGATTTGTTCACCAAATCGAGGTATGAAAGTTCTTATAGTATTGGGTTCATTCACCCACACACCAATCATGTGATTTTATCCATAATTTCGTTCTTGTGGAGTAATGCCTTGAGTTTATGATGAGTTTCTTGACGTTTCGTTCTTAAATCGTTAATGACGGGTTTGATGAGTTCTTGAGATGAATGTTAGGAGTTTGAGGGTAGTTTTTAGTAGATTTTCGTGTACTTATGTTGGGTATTCGAATCTAAGTGAGTTTGGAAGAAACCAATCTATTCTAGGCGAATACGGGCCAAAAATTGAAGAAGAAAATTCATCGAAATGTTCTCAGGAGGGCCAGAGATAAAATTTGTTTACATTTAAAATGAGGGGAAACATTAATTTCAAAATGAGTTCATGAGGAGTTTTGAGCACTATCCCTTTTAAGAGAAACCTTTTGAATAATAATCTCAAAGTTGAGGATGAGGAAATGTTTTTAAAAATATGAGTTGAGTTATATTTTTGGAATTAGTACTGAGCACCGATATGGGGATGAGTTCTAACAACTCAAAGTCCTCATAAACTATGTAACCAACGTAGGTAGAAATGGGCCATACTTTTTCCATAATTTTTTATTGCTTTCTAAGCATAGCGTAGTGCATCCACTTAGTTGAGGATGTCTTATACTCCGGCAAGGTATATGAAAGTTCTGGAATCGTGGGTGAGACGTTGTATCATCACATACCTTATAGTGATTTTAACACCTCAAGATCAGACTCAAACAGAACAACAGAAAACAGGTGAACCACCGAGGAGTTCACGGGCCGTGATCAGGACCATGGTCCGTCACCCTCATCATGGTTCAGACTCTCCTAGGAGTGGTGGACCACATGACCCTTCACAGGCCGTGGAACCCTACACGAGCCGTGCGAAGGCTCGCTGAGGTGCGACAAAGCCACCAGGGCTCACGCGTCAGACCACGGAGACCATCACGGGCCCTGGTCTTGATGATGGGTCTGTCGTCCTGAGTCAATAGATCCCCAACTCAAGTGAAGGAGCAGAGTGGTCTTCACGGTCCGTGGTCCTTAACACAGGCCGTGGTGAGGCTCATGAAGCTGAACCAGTAGACCCCTAGCCCGAAGTGAAGAACCATGGTGGCCTTCACGGTTCGTGGTCCGTCACATTGTCTGTGAAGTGGACCGTAGAGGGGAGTGCCAGAACTAGTAGTAACTAGCCAAGAATCCAGGACCCACTCGATGGGTCGTGGTCCCTTTGACGAACTGTAAATGGCTCCGTGGAAGGGCCCCATCAGTTTTTAAGTTAGGGTCATTTTGGCCTTTTCCCTTATACGTTGGACTCCTAAACTATGTCGTTTTGGTCAGTTTTAGCCTAGTATTCTAGTCAAACTTTTCCCTAAGAGATTCATTCACCAAAATTCATCAAAACTTAGAAAAAAATAGGAGAAAGAGTCGACCATAGCCCTCAAGAATACGCAATAGGTTTTCTTTAGTTCTAGCCCCAAAATCGAAGAGTTTCTCCGTAGATTTCGTCACTAGGTATATGGGATTTCACTAGTGGGTTCCTTTCATCAAGTAGGTCCCTAGAATTCAGTCAGATTCTTGATTTCTCTATCTTATTTAGACCTAGAGTTTTCTAAAACCTTAGATATTGGTTGTGATTTAGCTGTTATAGTATTCCTTATGGAAATATCATGTTTTTGTGGAATCATTGCTTAGTTTTTTGCATGAAACTCAGAACCCTAGTTGTGTAGATTCTCATAGTTCATGAATTACACTTGCTAAGTCAGTTAAACAGATATACATGCCTCAGATTTCGAATGTTTCATTGTGAGTACATAAAGATTACATTCGTAGTTAGCATGTATGAATATTGACCTAATCCAGTATTTCAGTTATGTTATGTCATACACATATTCAAGCTGGGAGTAGGCTTAGCACCGAATTGGACTAGGGTTAAACGTACCCTCATATCCTCCATAGGTTTATATGTCCCCTCTGTGGGCATCAGGTTTAGTGATCACGCAAGTCATGCCTTTATACCCGTTGCAAGGTATATTAGGTCCTCTCGATAGGGTGTATACATCGGACACCACGTTTAACTCACGTGGTTTTTTGTCGGTTATTAGTAGCTCCCATAGTCAGACTCTAGTGCGTTGACCTGGTTTTCAGTTATACTTTAGTATTCAGTCTCACCATGTTAAGTTCATGATTCGTATTTGGTCATTGCATTAACCTCAGTTTTCAGTTATATTTTAGTATCTATGTTTCTGTTCAGATTATGTTATTGGTCAATTACATATGTTCAACTTATATATTTGTTCAGCTATATTCAATATCTTGCATGCTTAGTACATTCCAAGTACTGATGCATACTCTGCGCTACATCCTGTCATGATGTAGGTTCAGGTACTCAGCATCCATATCACGCATAGATCGGTTCCCGATACGTATTTAGTAGCTTCAGTGGTAAGTCCTCATACTTCGAGGACAATAGACATATTTTATATTTCATTCTTTCATTTCAGTTTCAGTTTTGCTAGGGTTAGCTGGGGATATGTCCCAGCAACTCTAGACAGTAGATGCTTTTTGAGACATAGTATTAGATTCAGCTTTAGTTTTCAATGATTATTCCGTATCACTAAACTCTTAGTATATTTTATATATTCAGACCAGTTTTGGTTATCCCCCACCATGAGTAATAAATTGATTTAGCTTCTGCATTAGTTCATCTTTTCATAGATATGTTTAGTTTGCTTATGATATGCCAGCTCAGGGTTAACTTGGGGTCACTTGTGATCCTAGGTCCCGTGTTTATGTCAAGGGGGAAGCCTCGAGGCGTGAAAAACATGGAATTAGATCATCAGGTTTAAGAGTCCTAGGTTTTCTTAAAGCTGCACTAACTAGAGTCTTTTACATGGGTGTGAAGTGCAACATATTTAATTAGAGGGAGGCTACAAAATGTTTTAAGAAAAACTTCACTCTCTTTGCTACTCTTACCATGCGTGAGGTATGATCCAATTTCTCCATTCTAATTGGTTGTTATGTGTTTCAGATCATTCCTCTTCGTAGAGCTTATGCCAGGAATGCTAATACACGCAACACAAATGCAGTTCCTCCAGTACCAGACCATAAGGTTTCAAATGCAGAGTTTCGAAATGCTATACAATTTTTTTCTCAGAGTGTAGCCATCCAGAACTATTAGCAGGTCCAAGTTCCTACTAATACCAATATTAGGTCAACTGCAACTAGAGTTCGAGATTTTGTTACGATGAATTCGCCTGAATTTTTAGGGTCGCAAGTTTGTGATGACCCCAGAACTTAATTGTTGAAGAAGTGTGTGGTTGATCCGGCATCCATAGTACCATTAGAGAGTATGGCTGTGAAAGATAGTCTCACTTATAAAGAGGTGCCAGTTGAGATTCTTGACCATCAGGTTCGTAGATTGAGAAACAAAGAAGTCGCTTCAATGAAGGTTTTGTTGAGGAGTCAGTAGAGAGAGGTACTTCGGAAGCAGAAGCAGCTATGAAGGCCAAGTACCCTCATCTCATTCCTTCCAATTCTCTTTCATCTTCAGGTAATAGTTCCTCTCCAGTCTCTCAGTTTACTTTTGCGTAAATTTAGTCTTAGTATAATGTTCCTTTAGTTGTTCTTGCATTTTCATCATATTTGCCTGTTCTTGTAACTTAGTTTAGTCAAATACAATTTCTAGTACTTAGTGGTAGGGGTTACAGCTCCATCCCTCCATACACATCTATTTTAGCCTTCATTTGATGATGAATGTTCCCAAGAGGAAGATATTGTAACACCTTAAGATCAGAATGAAGTCAGGGAGGAAGAAAAAGAGAGGGAAGGAGCCCTAGATGTAAAGGGGTTCTTGAACCCTTCTACTTCTAAGCAATTAGAAGAGCGCGGAATTGGACCTCCCTCAAATAGATGGATCTGGGGATTGATTGTGGAACCGAGCATAGAGTAAAGCGATGGGTTGGAGTCCAGGCTTCTAGATGTAGATAAGAAGGCAAATGAGCTTACTTTTCCAAGTAACGGAGCGCGAGAAAGACTTTCGAGTAAGCATTTTGAAACTTCCTTAAACATCTGCTTCAAAGAGCTAAGCCCCGGTCTCACTGAACTGGGTCAAAGAACTACCTTCCTGGAGCTACCTCCTTACTTAGATCGTTCGTTCCCCAATTCAAACTCGGATCAGTTGGCAAGTGGATTCCATGCCTAGGTACGAAACTCTAAACGCAAAATTTGATCATTCAAGTGAATTCATTTGCATACGACATTCTTACGGCACGAGCAAGGCATGAATCGTCGTAAGGAAAGGGCTGGGGGCTATTACGTGACTGATCCCGCTCTATCTGACATATCGTAAGAAGGGGTTCTACTTAGAATGGCTCTATTCCATCGTAGTTAGCCAAACATATCGAGATCTCGTTGGCATGCCCTACCAAATGAAAAGGAAGTCGCAGGAGCAAGTTAAGAGTTAAAATTCCCCAACTCCGTTCCTATTAATTAGCCTTCTTTCTACTTCAACATCAACTGATCATTCCTATTCGATATCATGAATAGGTATGCCTGTCAACCATTTCTATATGTGATATGGAGGGCAGCTTTGGTTTGGAGCTATTCCCATTAGGCTGCTTTCTCCTCGCCTTGTCGATATAGCGCATCTTACAGGGCACCATCCCTATTCTGATGGCTCAGTACAAGACCGACGGAAGAGAAGAGGTGAAAAGGCTAGCGAGGTGATGATCCATAAGCCCTATTCACTCCTTTTTTATTTTTTTTGCTTCTACGTCTCATGACGCGTGGTTCAAGTCACATCGTATGCTCGTCTTCATAAAGGTTTTACTTTTATTGTTTGTTGCCAAAGAGAAGAGTTCATTGTTTAGGTCCTACTCTGGGTCTTGAAACAATGAAAAAATAATGTTATGGGGCTTCCCTGTCGAGAAGAAAAAGTTTTTCTCTTAGAGAGGCGTTTTCTGCAAGTATGAGTTCAACCCTTTTCTCATCGGGCCAGGATCGATAGCCGTTCGACCTACGGCTTTGAAAAACTACAACTAGTCAGGAATTGCGTAAGAGAAGAGACGTCGTAAGTAACAATAGCGCAAAAGCAGGTGGCGGAGATCCGCAAAGGTAACTGGATGCTCGAATTTGCCTAAGTTATGGAAGTAAATTGTTAGAACTGACCTAAACCCCTTAGATATATGCTCAATTCTGGACAGAAAGTCATCCATCATTTGATCCATTCGACCGTGTCTTAGGCTTGGTCGTCGCAATAAGACGGAACGGTTCCCTGGAAATAAATAAGGGCGCATTGGATTGTGGCACTCCACTTGCCGCCAATGCGGAAGGATGCCGCCCTTCCTTCCACTCTACATTCTTGCTTTTTTTACGGACCAGAAGAAGAACAAAGGGGAATGTGGTATTCTCAGATAGAACAACAGAAAACAGGTGAACCACGAAGGGGTTCATGGGCCGTGATCAGGACCAAGGCCCGTCACCCTTATCTTGGTTCACACCATCCCACGAGTGGTGGACCACGGGACCCTTCACGGGTCATGGATCCTCACACGAGCCGTGGGAAGGCTCATAGAGGTGAGACAGAGCCACTAGGGCTCATGGGTTACAACACAAAGCCCACCACGGGTCGTGGTCTTGATGACGAGTCGTGGATAGGTCCGTCTTCCTGAGCCAGAAGAACCCCAGCCCAAGTGAAGGATCACGGTAGCTTTCACGGTCCGTGGTCCTCCACACAGGCCGTAGTGAGGCTCGTGAAGCTGAACCAGTAGGCCCCTAATCCCCGAGTGAAGAACGACGGTGGCCTTCACGGTCCGTGGTCCTTCACATGGCCAAGAATCCATGACCCACTCAACGAGCCGTGGTCCCTTTAACAGTACATCAGCGGATCCATGGAAGGGCCCAGTCACCTTTTAAGTTAGGGTTGTTTTTTTGTTTTCTCCTATGCGTTGGACATCTAAACTATGTCGTTAAACCCCTAATCTACACCGCTTTTTGTCAGTTTTAGCCTAGTATTCTAGTCAGACTTTGCCCTAAGATGTTCATTCACCATAATTCATCAAAACTTAGAGAAAAAGAGGAGAAATAGTTAACCAAACCCCTCAAGAACACGCAATAGGTTTTCTTCAGTTTAAGAACACGCAATAGGTTAGTATGGTTTCCTTTTTATCAGTTCAAGCTTGCAGGTTATGTTCAGTGTTCCCCTTACATTCAATAGACTGATGCCATATGGCCTGCATCTGATGCAGAAACAGGTAATCAGGATCAACAACTGGCGCTTGATTGATCCAGTCGTGTTCCAGCTAGATTTGGTGAGCCTCCTTGCTTTCAAGAGGGTTTCACTTTGAGTTTACATTTCAGTCTTGTTTATTAGGATGCCGTGGGTCTTGTCCCGACGTCCATCTCAGTTAGTATAGGCTTCATAGACAATAGAGTTTTGAGAAGTCTATTTCATTTTCATTGTTGATGATCTAGACTTGAGTTGTCTCTTTTGCCTAGTGAATGTTTTATTTAAAATATTTTGATTATCTATTTTGAGATTTTAAGTAAAGTTTTACTTTTGAGTTCATATGTTGTTGAGTAAGTCTTCCGCTTAGAGTTGAGCCAGGCCAAGAGTTTGCTTGGTGCCAGTAATAGTTTTCGAGTGTTAGTCGCGTCCGGAGTGTAGGCTCACACTCCTACCAAGAGTGGCAGGGTGGGGGTATTTCTTATAGAAAAATATGTAAATTTGGATCTTCATTAATCACTTGATATGATATTTAAATATATATGTATATATGTTAATCCAAGAAATTTTTTTCAAAGGCTATATACAGAGAGAGAGGATATTTTTTATTTTAGCAAGCCATATTTGAACTATGGATTCAAGTATCTATAATACTGGCATTAATTATTAGTAACTGATTTTTATATAAATTTTATACAGATTTCATATATCTATTAATACAGTTAATGAATTTTGACTAAAATTGTTGAATTTATCTTTTTAAGTGCTATAATTAAATCAATGTTGCATTTTTTTTTATGTAAGAAGAAATTAAAGAGGTTTGGTTAGTTGTATAGTTTCCTCTCATGGAAAATTAATTTAAAACAATCCTTTAGGCTCAAAATTCATTCGAACCTTGCTTCACTAAAAAAATATATTTTTATATATGATTTTTTAAAATGTATCTATATTGAATGTTGAATCTTATTGATTTTTTCATGTTTTTAGTTTTAAATTTTAAGCATAACTTTTTTTTCATATTAAAAACACTATAAGTGACTATAATTTCTTTTTGCTCCTTTAATTAATTAATTGATTGTGCTAATAAAATAGAAGGAAAGATAAACAAATTTCAATTCTTACTTTTTGTTGCTAACATTTTTCATTAAACCAATTCACCCCATACAAATTACAAATCAATAATTTTTATATTACTCTCTATCAATAATAGGAGGCTATTATATTCATTGTAGAAAAAAAACTACTAAATCATATAGATTCGATTAAAGTTAAAATATTATGCCAAGAGCGAATTGCTTAAGTCGGGGGGACCCACATTCACCTGGTAACTTTAAAAGTGATAAAGGATTATATAGTTAATTGTGCACCCTTATAACTAAAAGTTGCCTGGGTGAATTGGTTGAAGTCGTCCACTTGCAGCACGACCTTAAAATAAGCTTTTTCTTTAGAGTTAAACCTTTTTAAAAATTGCTTTTATTAAAACTCGTTTTTGCCACCTCATCTAGCCCCACCCCCTTTCTTAACTTAAAACAAATAAAATCCCTACCACAATCCTAAACAAAATATAAGACTACTAGAAAATCTACAACTTGCACAATTCTAAACAAAATATAACACTGCTAGAAAATATTTAACCTACAAGTATTATTCACTACATAATTAAAGTCCTACTCCTTTATTTCTTTATAAATTGGTAAGTTCTTTATTTTAAGGTTTTTTTTTGTTAGAATTTGTTGTTGATTCTTGTGATTCTTGATGGATAGTGTCTTGTGATTTGAAATGGATAGACTTATGTAAAGAGAAATGCAGGTGATTTATTTCACAAAAACTGGTTTTAAAACTTGGAATCATAGTTTGGAACGATTCAATTTACAAGTTGGTGAAGTAAATAGCGTCCACAATAGGTGTTTCAACAAGATGCTTGTTTTGAGAGTCAATCTCAATCCATTCAAGTTGCTTTTAACAAGCAATCTAAGAAAACAAGAAGTGAGCATCGAATTCGTTTAAAGGCTTCTACTAATGTGGCAAGGTTTCTCTTGGAATTTCGATTTTCTTTTCGAGGTCATGATGAAAGTGAGTCTTCAAAAATAAAGGTCTTTTTTTAGGCTTTTTGGATTGGCTTGGAAAAATGCTTCTGGATATGAATAATGTTATTTTAATACATGCTCCAAAAAATGCTATGATGACTTCTCTAAAATATGTTAACGTTACCCTTGTGCCACTCCTAGCTTTACCGTTGGGTCACTCTTAGTAGTGCCCCACTATCTTCAAATCCAGGATTCGCCTCTAGCTTAATTGGTTAAGTACTTCCAATGCTCGAAGGGTTAGAGATGGGGCGAAATGGAAGGACAAAAGAATTCAAAACATTGTTATGGTCTTTTACTTTTTTGTGGCTTATGCATGCCTTTTCTTGTGTATCATGGAACTTTTGATTCATGATTTTTGTTGTTCAAAATAAATTAATTATTTTTTCGTTTATTTGTTTTTTCCTATACTCTCTGAGATAAGTTATTCTGTCTTAGATTTTTTTCCATATATTCTTTAAATATTTTTGAATTGTCAATCACGGTAACTTTTTCAGTTATATAAATTGTATTTTAAAAAATCTGATACATTAGTATTCCTATCGTGGAAGTTAAGATCCTCGTCTAGCCATTTAGGAAACTATTAAATTAGTGACGGTGCCAGAAAAGTTACACAAGTGAATATTAAGTTTAGAATTTAGATCGTAACCTAAAACAATTATTGAATGCAGAAATACTCTAAAATTTAATGATGGTAATATATAGGAAAAAGAAAAGCTAATATTTCTAAATTGACTGATGTCAGCAATGAAAGGTTCTGATCTTCACGTTGTCGATCTGCCTCTCTTAACTCTTCCAACTCGGGGAGTAGCTTCGACTTGTCTCCGTAATTTTTGATAAAATATAGTCTATCCTATGATAAGAATCCAATTGGGTATCTACCAGTATTTCCCTATACTAGTTTCACCTTGGTACCTAGAAGCTTTAGATCAATTTCACTACATGGATACCTACAAGACTCAAATAATTAGGATTCATAAAGACCAAAAAACTAGAAAGTCTAAGACAAAGGCGTGTTGTGTCTCTTCAACAATTATCACTCGTATTATGTTTCTAAAATCTGCAATAATCATCTGGGATTATCTCAAGGCAGAATACTCTGAGTTGCAGAAGATGGAATAGATGGATACATCAAGGGACAATAGAAAATAAAGTAATATTGAAAACCATATTTTGTGAAAACACAAAAGAAAATTAACAAAAGCAAATTCTACATCAGATAGGATATATATGACTCCGGGACCATGTTTGAAAAATCTGTCTATAATATCAAATAGGGCAATCACAAAAAGTTAATGTACAAAAAATACATCATTTTAATGTATGCTAAGCTCTTGCATTTCTATCATTAAATATAGATATGATGTTTCAATGACTATTTGTCAATTTGATTGTCTCTAAGAACGAAGGTCTATTGTTCACCTCATTAGCCCAACACTGCTCTACGAAGCTGACGAAATTGGTTGAAGTTAATAAAAACAGAATCAAGTAACATCATATGTCTACATAATTCCATTGCACGAGTGAATAAACAAGAATTCTTTAATGCCTTTCAGTGCAATAAATGATCTTTGCAAAGGATTCATAAAAAAATTGATAATTATGCAACAGCATTGCAGAAAATCCTTACTTTTGAAACTACTCAAAAGAGAGAGTAAGCAGAAAATTGAAATAGGTAAACAAAACAACACCTCCGACGCAGGTAAACTACACAACGAAAATAAATAGGAATTTGAAATCGTGCCATATTGAATCTAGCATCTCCTGTGTGAAGCAACTTAACTCTCGAGCTCGTCAAGCTAAAGATCTATATCCATTATAAGTTTACCACATATGTCAATAAGATTGCGGGTTGTATTACTGTTACTCAAATTTCTGTCATATTTCGAGTCAACATGATTCTTTGTTGAACCAGGAGGCACGACGTTGCGAGCCACTCTTTGACCAATCTCCAAAGATTAATTCTCCTTGTCATTTTCTGGAGATTGGTCAAACAGTGGCCCACAACGTCGTACCTCCTAGCTCAACAGAGAATCATGTTGACTCAGAATAGGATAGAAATTAGAGTAACACGAATACAACCCGGGATCTTATTGACATATGTGGTAATCTTATAACGAATATAGATCTTCAGCTTGACGAGCTTGAGAGTTAAGTTGCTTCACACAGGAGATGCTAGATATAATATGGTACGCTTTCAAATGCCTGTTGATTTCCCTTGTGTAGGTTAATTGCTCCAGAGTTGTCTTCTGGTTTACCTATTTCAATTTTCTGCTTACTCTCTCTTTTGAGTAGTTTCGACAGTAAGGATTTTCTACAATGCTTCTTGTTTACATCCCTACTTTATTCAAATAGGCCGAAACATCGTGGTGACTCAAAAATTAATTAATTAATTTAATGTTAAAAGAATTTTACGAATAAATGAATTTTAAAGAAGTCACCACCTAATTTTTAGAAAAAACTAGGAAACCAATTAAATGATCTTCGAAACCATTAGATTCTAGGTAAGGGTTCAAGTTATTCTGAAGGGAAGGTGCTAGGCATCTTTCGAAATCCACAATTGTGGGTCCCGGCTGAATTAATTTTTTCAAATTGAGAAAGAGATAAAATAGTATATGAGTATAACAAACATGCAATATACACAAGTAATAAAATAAAACAACAATATAATAAACGGCCTAAGGTTTGCCTAACATCGATAATATACACAATAACAAATAAAAAAAATAACTCAAACTCTATTCGATTAGTTTCAATGGGAAGCGACTCTGGTGTATCTGTAAAGACACTTAGTAAAAGTAATAGTGATAAATAAATATGAATAAAAATAAATAAAATAAAAAACAACTTAGAATAAAAATTTGTCTTATATAAATGGGAGGCCTTGGAAATCGACGGTTATTTCTTCATCGGCCAATTTTGACATATAATATATATAAACTTAAACTAAATTTCCATCTTTTAAAATGGGGAGGCCTCAAAAGCCGAAGGAAAGACTTTTTCATTGGCCAAAATTAACATATAAAAAATAAAAAATCATGCGAAAACTTATAGAAAGACAATATAATGTAAACTACAACCTTAAATTATAACAACATAATAAAGTAACAATAATAACAATTGATAATGAGTAGGGCAAAAAAATAGTAACAACTTATTTAAAGAAGAGTGTTACGACCCGATTTCAAAAACTAAGGTTTCGAAACCATTTAACAACTTTGGCAATTTTGATCATTTTTGAAAAAAATTATAATTTGGAAGTCGCCACTTAATTTTTTAGGAAAAATTAAGAAAACCATTTCAAAAAGGGATTTTGAAAGAAACAATTTAAATAAAACCAGAGTTGGGTAAGGTTTCAAATACTTTTCTAAGGAAGGGTTTAGACATCTTAGAGAATCCGCTAACACGCTGTTGACCGGCGGATAAACAAATTCGTCTAATTTTAAAAGATAGTTGAATTACTTGAAAAACTCTTGTTTTAGAAATATGCTTCAGAACTTAACAATTTATCCGAGTTAAGATTTTGAGCTAAATGGTTAACTCAATCTCATTAACGTGGATTCAAAGCTTTTCAATAACTATGAAAGAACATGAACGGTTCTTTAGTAATTCCATAAGCTTAAGTCGCCTAAAAATAAACTGTGTTGATAAATAATTAGGCGAACCATCCCCTTGGAAAGGAATTTGATAAAGGAAATTGATAAATAATGTTAACTCTTCTGAGGATTCATCCAAGTCAGTAAAAACATCAGAAAAATGTTAGCATTCATGATGAAAATAATACTGAGGAAATAAACATAAACGGTGGATTATAAAACTGAAATTTCCAGCCCATATTCGACCATTTTGGGGGGCTGAAATTGTTGCGAACTGCTGCCCCATTCCTTAAGGGTTTTAACCCAATCTTGCTCTTCATGTTTCAGCCTTTTGAGCTGCTGTTACTGTTGATTTTTGGGTTCTAACCCAGTAGGATATTATTTACTCTTTCTCGACTTCATGGAGGTTGACTCGAAGAGGATCAAATGCAAGAGAATGGGAGTCCAAATCGGACTCAAATAAGGAGAATTCATGCAAAGAAAACAAAGAAAACAAATTAGTAAATAATCAAGAAGAGGGCTGATACTAACTTGGCATGTAAACAAACTCAAACAACATTTAATAATTCAACTCAAATCTGCCCAACGAAATTAGAAGACAACGGAAACAGAGAAAACAATTAATTTCCAATTCTAACAAATTTCTTTCACATTCAAACCATGAAACAATGTAATCATAAATTACAGTTGCACATTTAAGCAAAAAAGAAGATCAGAAAATAGATAAGGGGACAGTTGATTATTTACCATCAAACTTAACAAAACCTTAGAAAGAGTTAAGGTAACCATTTAAGAAGAGCAAGAATACTGAACACACATATATAGCTATCTTAAGACGCTTCAGCACATAGAAAGTAAGAGAAGCAAATAAATTTGAAACATGAATTCATCCAGCATGAGTTACTGGGAAAATTTAACAAATTCCAACATTTCAAAGAAATGGAAAGTATTTAAGAGAGGCAGTAACCGGATCACAACAATAAATCTAATTTGAACTTGAAAGCATGTCTTTCCCAGATAACCGAAGCTACTAATCCAATCTAGAATGCAATCTTCATATCGAGCAAATGCATCCTATATCTTAAACTAGGAGGACAGATATATACTTAAAAGAAGGAATTTTAAAATCCAAAGACTCCAACAAGCTTAACCATTAATCATTGAATCAATCATATATTTGCAAGCTATCAAAATACTAAAATAGTAATAGGCACATATGCTGGGCTTGATAAGAGTGCAGACAACCAAATAATAAAGGCCAAAACTTAAAACTCAAAGAGGAATTTTACTACACAAGCTGAAATTTGCTCAAAAGTAATCAAATTAAAGCTAAACAGTAAACAACAAGGACTAAGGCCAAATAGTAAGCAGCAAACATAGCAAACAATCAGATTATGGCTTTCAAGATTAAGCTAAACAAAGAACCTAATTGGCTATCCAAAAGCTGGACCAAGATTTTAAAAATGCCATGTTGACCATATTGGAACAAAACCTTATACGAGCATGAAACTTACGTGAATCTATGGATTCACGACACACCCCCAATCCGAACTCGTAAATAAGAAAACCAAGTGAAGCTATAAGGATGTACATAATCATAGTTTAAGAATTCAAAATTGGAAAGATAAATAAGAAAAAAAAACCAAGCATTTTTCACTTTTTAACCCAAGCAGCAACTATACTTTAAGCAAGGTACAGGAAATTTATACTATTAAACTGATTAAATCTCAACCTGATAACTAATACACGATTAAGAACATCTAGACGACTAAGCTCAAGAACATACCAAACATGAACAATTTTGGACCACGGCGGGCCGACAACAGTTGAAACTCAAACACATAGGAAAGGGGAACTTAAACAAACTATGAACGGAAGAGGATAACTAGCTAAGAGGGTCATACACATATTAGGAGAAAGCTTAAAAAGTTTTATGAACACAATCTGATGGGCAGTAAGAAGATGAACCAAATAGAATGAAAAGTTTCAATATTCAAAGGACCATACGAAGATTAACGATGACCAAAGAAAGAACAAAACTCTAGATATTCATACTACTAATCAAAGCAAAAAGAAACCATCAAATTTAAGCTACTGGGGGACGTAATTAAACTGAAGAATACAAGAAAAGGAAAATAATTTCTAAACTAAAGCAACTAATGACCGAACAAAATTCTACATAACAGAAATTAGGCGAAAATAATAAGATGACACGAAGGTTACCTAGTTCTGGGCAACGACTGGAGCTCGAGCTTTGGAGGCAATGAACTTTACCACCAAAATGTGACTGGGACAATCGAGAGCAGATAAAATCTTAAACTACGAACTAAGAGCTCCCAAAACCTTTCCGGGGGTGCTCTCAATTCTTCAGCTCCCATAAACCGTCCAGTGAACAGTGAAAGGGGTGGGTTTATATAGTACCAAAATCTCCAAATTCTGAGAAAATGTTCGATGTGGGATTTTGAGAATTTTCAAAATCCCTTAACATATAAGGATTGCGAACTAGCTAGTGTACGAATTCGTACCATTTTGAAAGAAATCGGAAAAGAAAAAGGGAATTTGAGGGATAATACCGTTGGTGAACCTTCCTGGAAGCTTCAAATAGTACCAAGGCTCGTGCCTTGCACACAACGATGTACGAATTCTAGGGAGAGAAGAGTAAATTGAGGCTGCGAAAATTGGAAATTTGGGGAATTAAGGCTCGTTCTTGGTTTGCTGTGCTATGTGCGTATGTGAGGGAGAAGAGTACAGAGTACTGGGTATTAGGAAATGAAGTGGGTCGGGTTATTGATTTAAATTGGGCTTAAACTTGTAGGAAATTAAAAGGGATGAAGGAATCTGGTCCATGCTTCATTTTTATAAAAATTCAATTTGACTTCAATTAATTTAAATTTGATAAAATGGAAACGAGACAAATTATAAACTCAACTAATTACCTAAGCATCTTAACTTTAACAACACAAAATAATTATTTCGAAAAGATTTTAATTAATTTGCTATCACTTTTAAAGGAGATAGGATGCATACTTAATTAAAACTTTATTTTTTAGTAAAACTATTTTCTAAATATTTATTCAAAAAATGAAAATTATATAAATCTATATATTTTAAGTATATAGAGATATATTTTATAGGAAAAAGGAAAATTGTCTTGAAAAAATGATTTCTAAAGTATTTTTTATTTTTTTAAAATAATAACTTCAAATTGCCTGAAGCTTAAGAATCTTGAAAATTAATTAAATTGTGGAGGGCCAAAATTGGATGTCAACAAAGAACAAGTTAAAACAAACCAAAAAGTGTAACAAATAAAACAATGGCAAACAACCCAATAGCAATAATAGTAAATAATTTATTGTTTCTTTTTTCTAGCGAAAGAGACAATGTAAAGTAAATAAAATAAATCATCAGCAAAACAATGTAAAACTCACTAGAATAAAGTTTTCTATCAAAATAATTACTAAAATTTAGCAACTAATGCAAAAAATAATCATTAAATCAACAATAAAGCATTAACAAAGGTCATCGGACAACTAATAATAATCACTACAATTAACCCCAAAATAAATGTATCAGCAAACCAAAATCCAAAGTGATTACAATAATTAGATTTAAGATTATAACATATATGAGTATCAATCAATAATTAAAATAAAACTAAACTAAAGAAAGAAACTAACCACCGGAGGAGTTTTCTTATTTGTTAAAGTGTTGAAGCTTCGCTGGAGTTCATGGAGTTGGCAGGAAATGGATGTGTTGTTGTTGTTATTTGTTGATTTGCTGGTCTGGGAGCTCGAGAACTGGTTGTCGTTCACCATCGAGCCAAAGCACCAGTAAAAAAGAAGGAGAAAACGTGAAAGGGGAAGGGGAATGGGACTGGCGGCATTTGGTGGCTGTTTAGGCGATTTTCCGGTGAGGTTTTGGTTGGGAATGGAGGACGAAAAGGAAGTGGGTCGGGTAGCGATTTGGACATGGAGCTTCGTGGTTGAGCTTGGTTGTTTCTCACTAGAAAAATGAGAAAACAAAGGAAATATATGGAGGTCGCTTTCACTGGTGTTCCGGCAAGGTTTCGTCGGAAAATATGGAGAAGAGGGAGATAGGGATTGGAGTTCGTTTTGCTGCTGTTTCTGAATTTGTTTGGAGCTGCTTGTGGGTTATTGTTGGTGGGGGGTTTCTGGATGGCTTCGCCGGAAAAAGGAAATAAGGAGAGGGTGGGTCTGGATGATTTCTAGTGGTGTTTGTGGAGCTTGAAGCTCCTATGACGGTTTGGAGGTTTTGTGTGGTTGTTTTCGGTTGTTGTTGCTCCGTCGGAGGTTTGTTGACTGTTCGGAAATGAAGGTTGGGCGGCTGTTTGGTGTGGGTTGAGCTGCTGTTGGAGTGTTGCTTTCCGGTGGGGTTTTGAGGTGGTGTTCCAGTGGAGAAGAGGTGAGTAACAGGTGGTTTGGGTTGCTATTTTGAGCTGGGTGGTGGCGGCATCACTAGGAAGATAAATTAGTGTTTTTTACACTTTATGGAATTCTTCCTTCCAATCTAAAAAAACATTCACCACCCTTTAACTTAATGACTAACAAATAGGTTAAATAGAAAATTAAAAAACCACCTACATTGCAATACCATTATCTAAATATCATGGCCAAAATCACTAGTTAATAAAATATTTGTGTATGAAATTTTATCCATATTTGAATGAACTTCTAGACTGTGCACTAATAACATGTAAAAAAATGTAATTTAACAGAAGTAATGATTTAATCAAAATGAACAAATATTTGAACGTAGTCAACCAGTTGTGACAGAAAATAATGTAATTAAAATTTACTCATAAAAAATCCTGAAATTTTGACAATTAGGGATAAATATCGATAAATTTATTTAAAAAAAATTTAAAATGTATTTCGAATTATTGAATAAATAAAACTTAAAAGTTTCGAATTTTGAAATGTTAGGCCAAAATTGAGTGTTAACACTGCTCCATAGTAATCAAAAGTTTTATGAATCCTTTGCAAATATCATTTACTTGAATGAAAGGCATTAAAAAATTCTTGTTTAATCACTGGTGCAAAGGAATTATGTAGACTTATGATGTTAATTGATTCTATTTTTACTAATTTCAACCAATTCCTCGCAGGTTGGTAGAGTAGTGTTGGGCTAATTAGGTGAACAATAGACCTTCGTTCTTAGAGACACTCAAAAAAGTCAAATTGACAAATAGTCATTGGAACATCATATCTTTACTTAATGATCGAAATGCAAGAACTTAGGAGACATTATAATGAGGTATTTTGTGTACACTAGCTTAATCTGAATGCCCTATTCGATATTACAGACAAATTTTATATCTACCTATGTGATGTAGAATTATTTTTTGTCAATTTTCTATTGTTGCTTCACAAATATGGTTTTCAATATTATTCTATTTGCTATTGTTCCTTTATGGTTTCCAAATATTTCATCTTCCGCAACTCAAAGTATTCTGCCTTGAGATAATCCCAAATGATTCTTGTAGATTTTAGAGGCATAATACAAGTAAAAATTATTTAAGAGACATGACATGCCTTTGTCTTAGACATTGTAGTTGTTTGGTCTTTATGAATCCTAATTATTTGAGCCATGTGAGGTAATAAGGTAGTGAAATTGCTTAATAATCTTACTCGATTGCCTCCCAAAGATCTAAAGCTTCTAGATACCAAGGTGAAACTATTATAGGGAAAGATTGGTGGATACCCGATTAGATTCTTATCAAAGGATGACTTTATTGTAGCAAAAATTACAAAGACAAGTCGAAGCTCCTCGCTGAGTTGTTAGATTTAAGAAAGGCAAATCGACAACGTGCAAATCAAAACTTTTCATTGCTGACAGAAGTCAATTTCAAAATTTTAGCTCTTCTTTTCCCTATATTTTAGCATCATTAAATTTTAGTGTATTATCTGCATTCAATAATTTGTTTAGGTTACTATCCAAATTCTAAGCTTAATATTCACATGTGTAACTTTTCCGGCACCGTCACTTATTTAATCGTTTCTTCAATGGCTAGACAAGGATATTAAATTCCAAGATAAGAATATTAATGTCTCAGATTTTTTGAAAGTAAAATTTGAATATCTGGAAAAGTTATTGTGATTGACAATTCAAAAATATTTAAATATGAGTGTATCATTTAAAGTTTATCGTATTTTAATATAATTCTTTTACCAAATATTAAAAGTGTGTACATCCAAAGTGCAAAGTTGAATTACCATTTTACCCTATTTTATAAAATATCTAATTAATTAAATATTATTATTATTATAATTATTAAATTTATATTACTTAATGTCAACATACTATTTAATGGGAAGAGCTTTTAATTTTCTAGTTGAAAAGAATGTTTTTCACAGTTTAAGGCATTTCACTTCCAAAATAAATAACTTTGAATTTGCTTCAGTTACCTAAAAACATTTACAATGAATTATCTTAGCTAATCCATAAAATTATGCTGAATGATCCACTTATATAAATGGATTTATAAATTAACAATATGTACAACTCTCCCCATTAGAAGAAGTAGAGTAGGGTTGTTCAAAACCGAACTGAAACCGATAATTTAGGTATCGGGTCAATGGTTCGGGATTATGGTTTAACGGTTGAGGTCTCGATTTACTTTAAACTTCTTATCGGCTTATCGATTCTGGTCTAGGTTTGGCCATATTTCTAATCAGGGGACCCGATAACCCGATAAGAAGTTTAATTAATTATATTTATATCACTTAAGGCCTTAGGAACTTTTAGCCTTTAGGGTTTAACCTTCAGACTCTTTACAGTGACTTTATAGTTGACACTCAAATTTCACAATAATATTCCAAAGATGTGACATCTCTCATTGATTCACTGTCACTGCTCCCACGCTAGTGAGTTTTATTGAATATCATTCTCTAAGTGTCTAAATTGAGGTTCAAATAGTTGGTTTCCTTACTTTAAGTCTTTGTTTTTATAGTGAGTGAGACACTGAGATATGCCTGCAATAATTTAATACTACAATCTCAATGAGAAAGATTCTATTAGTAATGTTCTCATGATCATTAATGGTTTTCGTTAGTAGTGCTGTAATGGTTTCTCTTTATAGTTCATATCGAAATTGGTTTGGTTGTTATGAGGAATCCTTTTGAGTTTGCTAGTTTAGGCAATATTGACATCTCTTTCAAGGTTAATATGAATTTTTATCAAGTGTTTTATGTAGGAATTGACTAAAAGGTAGAAGTTCAACTGGATACTGCATATTTTCAATTCGTGATTAGTCCATTAGTAATTCTCAATGGAAATTGTGTGAACTGTTAGTAGTTTGTAAGATCCCGTACTTTTTCTCTAATCGTGCATAATATATGTGGCGTAGTATGGCATAGTTATATGAGGTGTATATGACTTTGTATCGTACATTGGAGATTAAGATTGCAAGTAGGTGGCAATAACAAGGAACTAAACTAAAGGTTTAGGTGAAAGGGACCCCTCAAACAAAGTTCATGATAAAAGAAATGGCTCGGGTAGAACTTCTCCCGTTTGAAAGGTTAAACTTGTCCCATACCTTGTGGATAAGCCTATGAGTGTAAAACATGTTAAGAATAGTGTGTTATGAGGTATTATAATAGCACAAGGGTCATATATTATGTTTTGAAGTCAAGAAAATTAGTGAAACTAAAGTGGGCAAAAGTTATCGAAGTTTCTCTAATAATATTTTCTTAACTTTGGGTCAAATGTCTTGGATGTTTTCTCCCAATATACAAAGATTTAGAAGGCCTATCACCCATTAAATCGAAGGCCTACAAGTCTAGTTTTCAATGCACAAAACCCCGTATCCAACCGACATCGGAGCAAAAAGTTATGAGGGTTTTACTACGGACTAACGGGGCAGAATCTGGGTCGGATCCGGGGCGGGTCAAAAATGTGTTATGTCGGCTTACTCAACGTTTTAAGCCATGAAAACATTTAATTTTACTTCCAAACCAGAAAGAAAGCTTAAGAGAAGGTTCCTATGGAGTACTTGCATGATGAAGGTCAGTTTTCGACGATTTCTACCACTTTAAAGACCTTGCCCGTGCCTAGAAACGTGATCTTTACACGTGGTAATCGTTTTCCCCTTCTATTAGCTGCGTTTGGAGCAAGTTTTTGAAGATATAAATTTGTAGTTTTTGGTATTTCTTCAAATTTTACACTTGGTTAACTAAGGTAATCATCTCGGGACTCCTTTATGATTGTTTTTATGAAGTTCTACGGACATTTCGTCAACTTGAGGCCATTTGGCAAATCTGCCGATTTAAGAACAATTATGAACTATTTATAGGTGTGTACCAGCTGTGTATATATAGTATTTGCGAAGTTTAGGACGTAAGGAACATCTTTCGTGAAGAAGCTATGGCCATTCGAGCGTTCATTGAAAAGGTATGTTAAGACGAAGCTACATCCCTCATTTTAGCACCACTCCTGGGAAATTCCTAAATCGCCGAATGTGATATTTTGCTATTCTCTTGCTAGAAAGACCTTCAGTGAAAGGCATTGGGATCTCAGCTGAATTATTTTCATGATTCTGTTATTTTGATATTTCACTCGTTCGGATAAATAGAGTGTTCGACATTTACTCGTCATTTTATCAGTTTCCTTGATTATATGTCCGCACGTATGAATTCGTATTCTTCCTTGGGTGATGTGAATTAAAATGTCACGCGAGACCCTTACTACTTGTGACCAGACTTCTTTCTCCACTAAGGTTAATATTAAAAAAATCTTTAAAGTAGCTCACGATCTTCAAAACTCTCAAATATAACTTAAATGTTTAAACTGTTAGAACACTTGGTTTTTGAAATACTTTTTTTATAAATTATCTAGGAACCAAGTTAGGAACTAAGTAAATCACCTTAAACTTGTTATGAATATCAACAAGGTTAGGTTATCCTTATAAATTCGAGTTAACTTTTCAAGCTTATTTGGAAGAACATATCAAGTTCCATGAGATTGTTATATGTTATACGAAAGTGATTATGGGGTTATGAGAACAAGACTACAAATGGGCCAAGATTGGCAACATGACAACAGTAACTCATAGGTGTTATAAATACATGACATGACATGCTATGCATTCTACTCCCGAGCTATAATCGGGAGGTATGGGGCCTATTGCCTATATTTATACGTATGAGACACAGATGGCCACAAGTTGGTGAATATGATG
>NW_006239176.1:186550-194462 GCF_000226075.1 Solanum tuberosum | reverse complement strand
TTCAGGTGGTATCTCTATTACCCTTTTACAGTAAATGTTTATGATTTTACTTTTTGCTTTACATACCAGTACATTTTTTATTCGTAGTGACGTCCATTTTCTAGAGGACGCTGCTTTTTGTTTTGTTCGAGCAGGTACAGGCAGGGATTCTAATCGACCCACCCGCTAGGATTTAGGTTCAACTGTGAGTTGGTAAGCTCCATCTTATCCTGGGGCTATTAAAGGATGTTTACTTTTGTTGTACAATTTGGGTATAGTCGGGGCCTTGTCCCGACATTGCTTATGTCACTCATAGAGGCTATTGTGGACACAATATTCTGGGTTTTCTTTTTGTATGTTTCAACATCCATCCAATAGTCTTGGCATGTATATATAGGTGTGTGTGTAACTAGTTATATTTTCGGTTATGGCCTCGTCGGCTAGATAGTACATTTTTTTTCCTGATTTGTCTACCATTGTTTGTATGGTTATTCTCTTTCAGGTCATGACCTCTGGTCCAGGCTTCACTTTTTAGAGGTTGTGCTGCCAAATCTTTTTGCCTCACAAGTTTGGTTTAGCTAGTATGTTTCAGTGGGTAACTCGATGTATTAGGGTATCGAGTGCGAGTTACGCCCCATATTTCGGGGCGTGCCAAACTTGGTATTAAAGCAGGTCGTATCCCAGGGGAGTCCACAAGCTGTGTCTAGTAGAGTCTTGTTTATGGGTGTGTTGTGCACCACACTTTTAATCAAGAGGCTACAGGGAATTTAAGAATGGTTACATTTCATTAAACTGATAGATCGTGCTATCGTGCAAACGTATAAGAACATTTGAAATATAAGTCATACTTTGTGTTTCTTATCTAACATGCTACACTCGCTCCGGATATGGCAGATTGACAGATAGGTATGGATCCAAGGGAAGGTACTAGTCGTTCCCCACCGGGTCATAGAAATAGATTCCCCTCGGAGGAACATGGTGGATCTCCAGTACCCCTAGTACCAGCGTCCCAGGAACATATTGAAGCCCAAGGTGATGCAGTACCCCCAGCCTCACCAGTTCCATTGGTACCTAAGGAAGCTACGGACACAGGACCTCCAGTACCTATTGTTTATCCACCAGAGATCTCTAGGAGCAAGGGATGAGAGAGGCAATTCAATTGCTGATTAGGATGGTTTCTATTCATGAGCGACAACTGGAGTCAGGAGTAGATATTCAGAGAGACCGGTCAAAAAGTTTGAAGGTACGAGAGTTTCTTCATTTGACCCCTCCGTTATTTACAGGATCTAGTCTTACTGAGGATCCCTAGGATTTTATAGACCACATATATAGAGTATTGAGGGTGATGTATGCCTCCGTCACAGAGGCTGTGGAGTTGGCTTCTTTTCGGCTACGTGATGTAGCCATCCTTTGGTATGAGGCATGGGAGAGATATAGAGGACCTGATGCTATGACAATAGAGTGGGAGGACTTCTCTGAGGCCTTTCTTGCCCACCATTTGCCACGGGAAGTTTGAGAGGCCCGTCTTGACCAGTTTATCAATCTGAAGCAACGAACTGTGAGTGTGAGGGATTATACCCACAGGTTTAGTTTTTTGGCAAGATATGCACCAGATATTATATGTACCATGAGAGTCGGAGTTCATCGTTATGTTGACGGTTTGGAAGATCATTTGATCAGAGATTGTAGGGTAGCATCCCTATCAGATGATGTAGATATTTCCCGCATACAGGCTTTCGCTCAGACTACAGAGGACCTTTCTAAACGGATTCGTGATACCCGCAGGGATAGGGAGCAGGGATATCCACCTCGGCCAGCGGGTAGTGTCTCACCACAGGTGCATGGATCGCGGTTTGATCGTTATAGTCAATCAGGACCAGGTCAGAGCTCAGGCCAGCCTGAAGGTCGTCGACAGGATCGTTCCGTTCATGTAAGACATCCCACTCCTCATTGTACACGGTGCGGTAAGCCGCACACTGGGCAGTGTAGACAGGGTTCAGGTGCATGTTATCATTGTAGGCATACATGACATTTTATTAGTCGGTGCCCAAGGTTGAGCAGAGGCGATCTAGCTCAGCCTTCAGGATCCATAGCAACATCTTCACCCTAAGTCCATGCCCCACGACCAAGAACACAGTCTACTCAGGGTCGTGGTAGAGGGAGAGGTGAAGGAGATACATGTTCGAGCGGTGGTTAGAATCACTTTTATGCACTCACAGGACGACAGGATTTAGAGGCATCCCCTGATGTTGTTACATTTATATTGACGATATCTTGTCAAGATGTTTACGTATTGATAGACCCTGGCTCTACATTTTCATAAATCACTCCATTTATTGCTAGTAAGATTGACATGAAATCCTAGTTGTTGCCACAACCAGTTGAGGTGTCTACACCGGTTGACGATTCTATTTTAGCTAGTCGTGTCTATCGGGGTTGTACGATATTAATTAATGATTGTCCAACCTCCGCTGATTTAGTTGAGTTGATTATGCTAGATTTTGATGTTATCATGGGTATGGATTGGTTGGCAGCTTGCTATGCTAATATTGATTGGCGTGCAAAGATAGTCCGATTTTACTTTCCAGGTGAGCCAGTTCTTGAGTGGAAGGGTAATGCAGCCACACCTAAGGGTAAGTTTATTTCATACCTTAGGGCGCGGAAGTTGATTGCTAAAGGTTGCATATACCATATGGTTCATGTACAAGATATTGATAAGGAGCCCATGACTCTTCAGTCAATTCCTATCTTGAATGAATTTCCAATGGTATTCCCTGATGATCTTCCAAGAAGCCCCCTAGAAAGGGAAATTGATTTCTCTATATACTTGTTTCATGATACACAACCTATATTGATTCCTCCATATAGAATGGCACCTGCAGAACTAAGAGAATTGAAGAAACAACTGAAGGACTTGCTCAATAAAGGCTTTATCAGGCCAAGTACTCCCCCATGGGGTGCCCCAATGCTCTTTGTTCGAAAGATAGATGGATCCTTGCGGATATGTATTGACTATAGACAACTAAATAAAGTCACTATAAAGAATAAATATCCTCTTCCACGGATTGATGACTTATTCGATCTGTTACAAGGTGCCAAATGCTTTTCCAAGATTGACTTGCGGTCTGGTTACCATCATTTGCGAGTCAGGGAAGTTGATATCCCAAAAACAGCATTTAGGAAGAGGCATGGGCATTTTGAGTTCCTTGTCATGTCTTTTGGGCTTACAAATGCCCCAGCAACTTTTATGGATCTTATAAATCGGGTCTTCAAACCATTCTTGGATGAATTTCTGATTGTGTTTATTGATGATATTCTTATATATTCACTGTCGAAAGCAGAGCATGTAGACCACTTGCGAGCTGTATTGCAGACTCTCCAAGATGCAGGTTATATGCTAAATTCTCTAAATGTGATTTTTGGCTTACCTCAGTAGATTTTCTTGGTCATGGTATTACAAGTGAGGGAATTAAGGTTGATGGACAAAAGATTGAAGCAGTGATGACTTAGTCGAGGCCCTTGAATGCGATGGAGGTTCGCAACTCTTTAGGCTTGGTGGGGTATTACCGAAGGTTTGTGGAGGAATTCTCTTCTATTTCTACACCACTGACAAAATTGACACATAAGGCAACGAAGTTTCAGTGGACCGAGGCATGCGAGCAGAGCTTTCATGAACTAAAAAAAAGGCTTACCACTGCACTTGTCCTAACTCTTCCATATGGTAATGAGGGCTATGTTGTTTATTGTGATGCCTCAAGAATTGGCCTAGGTTGTGTCTTATGCAGCATGGTAAGGTTATTGCATACGCGTCTAGATAGTTGTGGAAGCATGAGCAGAATTATCCTACACACGATCTTGAGTTGGCTGCAATTGTCTTTGCCCTAAAAATTTGGTGACATTATCTATACGGGGTTCATATAGATGTGTTCACCGATCACCAGAGCCTTCAGTATTTACTTAAGCAGAGGGAGTTGAACCTACGACAAAGGAGATGGCTAGAATTATTAAAGGACTACGATGTTGACATTTTATATCATCCCGGCAAAGATAATGTTGTTGCTGATGCGCTCAGCCGGAAGTCCATGGGTAATCTAAGTCATGTTGAAACTGATAAGGCTGGAATTACAAAAGACATATGCCAGCTAGTTAATTTGCAAGTACGCTTGGTAGATGCAGGAGGCGGAGGTGTTGTCATTAAGAATATGGTAGAATCTTTCTTTGTGACTGAAGTGAAAAGGCGGCGACATGAAGATCCTGAGCTTAGGAAATTGAGGGAAAAGATTCCACAGCAACAACACCCCTTATTTGAGCTAACTGGAGATAGAGTCATTAGATACTAGGGTCGCTTAAGTATACCGGTAGTTGGGAAGCTCTGTACAAATATTCTTTCAGAGGCCCATTATTCTAGATATGCATCTCACCCTGGAGCGACGAAGATGTACCAGGACCTTCGACAGATCTATTGGTGGAATGGCATGAATAAAGATATTGCGGAGATGGTAGCTGCATGTCCCAACTGTCAACAAGTTAAAGCAGAGCATTAGAGGCCTGGAGGCCTAACCTAGTATATTGAGCTTCCGTTATGGAAATGGGCTATGATAAATATGGACTTCATCACTGGTTTGCCTCGCACTCCACGAAGGTTTGATTCCATTTGGGTAATTATTGATAGGCTGACAAAATCTGCTCATTTCTTGCTAGTTAGGACGACATATTCAGCTGAAGATTATGCTAGGATTTACATTCTGGAGATTGTTCGCCTTCACGGAGTTCCATTATTTATTATCTCAGATCGAGGAGCTCAATTTACAGCACATTTTTGGAGATCGCTTCAGAAAGGTCTAGGCACTCAGGTAAATCTTAGCACCGCTTTTCATCCACTAACTTATGGACAGACAGAACGTACTATTCAGACGGTTGAGGATATGTTATGCGCTTCTGTGTTGGATTTTAAATGAAGTTGGGATCAACATCTACCTCTTATCGAGTTCACTTATAATAACAGCTTCCAAGCAAGTATTTAGATGGCCCTTTACGAAGCACTATATGGGCGGAACTGTAGGTCCCCAATCGGTTGGTTTGAGCTCGGGGAAGCAGATATGCTAGGTCCCAATCTAGTCCAACAAGTGATTGAAAAGGTTAAGCTTATTAGAGATCGGCTTCATACTACACAGTGTCGACAGAAGTCTAATGCAGATGTTCGCCGACGAAACTTAGAGTTTGAGGTAGAAGATTAGGATTTCCTGAAAGTATCACCTATGAAGGGCATCATGCGATTCGGAAAGAAAGGGAAGCTCAGTCCTAGGTACGTTGGACCGTACAAGATCATTCGAAAGATCGGTATGGTGGCATACGAGCTTGATTTGCCTTTAGAATTGGAAGCAATTTATCCTGCATTTCATGTTTCTATGTTGCGGAAGTGCATATGAGATCATTCACGTATTATGCCCATTGAAAATATTTGTATCGCTGGGGATTTATCTTATGCAGAGGTACCAACAGTGATTTTAGATCGGGAAGTAAGAATGCTTCGAAATAAAGATGTAGCTCATGTGAAAGTATTATGGAGAAATACCAACGTAGAGGAAATGACTTGGGAAGTGGAAGAGGAAATGAGGAAGGAGTACCCCCAACTGTTTAGGACTTAAGGTGAGCCATATTTCGATTATTGGCAATTATTTCTTCACAACGACTTAGTTATATTTTAAGTAGCTTGAAGGTGAAATTTATATGTCTTCTTACGAGATAGATATGCAAAGCTGAGTAGTTAAATTTTTCAGAATTTGACTTCAAGTTTGCGACTGTAACAAATATAGACTCGCAAATAAAGTACTGTGAGAGAGAAAAAGAAAATACAACCAAGGAATTGTTTAGATCCATTCACGGGCAAATGTTCATAAGCGGGGGGGAGGGGAGGAGAATGTAAGATCCCGTACTTTTTCTCTAATCGTGTATAATATATGTGGCGTAGCTTGGCATGGTTATATGAAGTGTTTATGACTTTGTATCGTTCATTGGAGATTAAGATTGCAAGTAGGTGGCAATATCAAGGAACTAAACTAAAGTTTTAGGTCAAAGGGACCCCTCAAACAAAGTTCATGATAAAAGAAATGGCTCGAGCAGAACTTTGCCCGTTTGAAAGGTTTAACTTGTCCCATACCTTGTGGATAAGACTATGAGTGTAAAACATGCTAATAATAGTGTGTTATGAGGTATTATAATAGCACAAGGGTTGTATGTTAAGTTTGGAAGTCAAGAAAATTAGTGAAACTAATGTCGGCAAAACGTATCGAAGTTTCTCTAATAATATTTTCTTAACTTTTGGGTCAAATGTCTTGGATGTTTTCTCCCAATATACAAAGATTTAGAAGGCCTATCACCCATTAAATTGAAGGCCTACGAGTCTATTTTTCAATGCATAAAACCCCGTATCCAACCGACATTGGAGTAAACAGTTATGAGGGTTTTACTACGGACTGCCGGGGCAAAATCCGGGTCGGGTAAAATATGTCACATGTTAGCTTACTCAACGTTTTAAGCCATGAAAACATTTCAGTTAACTTCCAAACCACTAATAAAGCTTAAGAGATGGTTCCTATGGAGTACTTGCATGATGAAGGTCAGTTTTCCCCGTGCCTAGAAACGTGATCTTTACACGTGGTAATCGTTTACCCCTTCTATTAGCAGCGTTTGGAGAAAGTTTTTGAAGATATAAATTTGTAGTTATTGGTCTTTCTTCAAGATTTACACTTGGTTAACTAAGGTAATCATCTTGGGACTCTTTTATGATTGTTTTTCTGAAGTTCTACGGACATTTCGTCAATTTGAGGCCATTTGGCAAATCTACCGATTTAAGAACTATTATGAACTGTTTATAGGTGTGTACCAGCTGCGTATATATAGTGTTTGCGAAGTTTAGGAATTAAGGAACAACTATTGTGAAGAAGCTACGGCCATTCCAGCGTTCATTGAAAAGGTATGTTAAGGCGAAGCTACGTCCCTCATTTTAGCACCACTCCTGGGAAATTCCTAAAACACCGAATGTGATATTTTTCTATTCTCTTGCTAGAAAGATCTTCAGTAAAGGCATTAGGATCTCAGCTGAATTATTTTCATTATTTTGTTATTTTGATATATCTCACTTGTTCAGATAAATATAGTGTTCGACATGTACACGTCATTTTATCAGTTTCCTTGATTATATGTCCACACGTATGAATTTGTATTCTTCCTTGGGTGATGTGAATTAAAATATCACGTGAGACTCTTACTACTTGTGACAGCCCTCTTTCTCCACTAATGTTATTATTAAAGAAAAACTTTAAAGTAGCTCACGACCTTCAAAACTCTCAAATATAATTTAAATGTAAACTATTAGAACACTTGGTTTTTGAAATAGTTCTTTTATAAATTATCTAGGAACCAAGTTAGGAACTAAGTAAGTCACCTTAAAATTGTTATGAATATCAACAAGGTTAGGTTATCCTTCTAAAATTTGAGTTAACTTTACAAGTTTATTTGGAAGAACATATCAAGTTCCATGAGATTGTTATATGTTATACAAAAGTTATTATGGGGTTATGAGAACAAGACTACAAACGGGCCAAGATTGGCAACATGACAACAGTAACTCATAGGTGTTATAAATCCATGACATGACATGCTATACATTCTACTCCCGAGCTATAACCGGGAGGTATGGGGCCTATTGCCGATATTAATACGTATGAGACACAAATGGCCACAAGTTGGCGAATATGATGCCGATTCGCTACCGGAAAGCACCACCATTGATAGCATTTGGTTGGGTATGTCATGCATTTGCATCTATATATATACATGTATTCACAACATATGATTATACGAGCATACCATGCATATTTAAGTAGTAGGGGGCTAAAGGTCAGCCATGGAGATTATTTGGGTTTCAGTT
>NW_006239176.1:163098-185996 GCF_000226075.1 Solanum tuberosum | reverse complement strand
AAATTTGAGTTAACTTTTCAAGCTTATTTGGAAGAACATATCAGGTTCCATGAGATTGTTATATGTTATACGAAAGTTATTATGGGGTTATGAGAACAAGACTACAAATGGGCCAAGATTGGCAACATGACAACAGTAACTCATAGGTGTTATAAATCCATGACATGACATGCTATGGGGCCTATTGCCTATATTTATACGTATGAGACACAGATGGCCACAAATTGGCGAACATAATGCTGGTTCGCTACCGGAAAGCACCACTATTGCTAGCATTTGCTTGGGTATGTCATGCATTTGCATCTATATATATATATGTATATATATATATATGTATTCACGACATACGATTATACGAGCAAACCATGCATAGTTAAGTAGTAAAGGGCTAAAGGTCAACCATGAAGATTATTAGGGTTTCAGTTTTAGGTGGTATCTCTATTACCCTTTTACAGTAAATGTTTATGATTTTACATTTCGCTTTACATACTAGTACATTTTTTATTCGTAGTGACGTCGCTTTGCCAGAGGACGCTGCCTTTTGTTTTGTTCGAGCAGGTACAGGCATGGACTCTAATCGACCCACCTGCTAGGATTCAGGTTCAGCTGTGAGTTGGTAAGCTCCATCTTATCCTGGGGCTATTAGAGGATATTTACTTTTGTTGTACCATTTGGGTATAGTCGGGGCCTTGTCCCGACAGTGCTGATGTCACTCATAGAGGCTATTGTGGACACAATATTCTGGGTTTTCTTTTTGTATGTTTCAACCTCCACCCAATAGTCTTGGCATGTATATATAGGTGTGTATTTAGTAGGTATGTTTTCAATTGTGTCCTCATCGGCTAGATAGTGCATCTTTTATTTTTTGATTTGTCTATCATTGTTTGTATGGTTATTCTCTTTCAGGTCATGACCTATGGGTCCAGACTTCACTTTTTAGAGGTTGTGCTGCCCAATCTTTTTGCCTCACAAGTTTGGTTTAGCTAGTATGTTTTAGTGTCTAACTCGATGTATTATGGTATCGAGTGCCAGTTACGCCCCCTATTTCGGGGCGTCACATGGTTGTTAACCCGATAACAGATATACCGTAAGTTTACGGTATTTTTAATACATTTCACTTAAGAGTTGTGTGTGTCGAGGGCCATTTTGTACTAGAACTAATGTTTATTGTGTTATATTTGCAGGAAATACGCTTGGACGAGGTCGAGAGAGATGACAACTGAAATTCTGCAGAAGGAGCCACCCATAGAAGGTGACCTATGGACCGTAGGTCCAGTCACGGTCCGTCATGGGTAGGGGTGGAATGATCATCAGGGAAGTCTGACTAAATGTGGGACTCCGGAGGCGAGTGACGGAGCCTAGGTCGACCCACGCGCCATCTTGCACATCCGTCAATGATCACTGGGAGGTGAAGTTTCAATACCTAATGAAAATATCTATGTGTGGAGCCACGGAAGGGGACCCATAAATCATAGGTCAACCTACGGTCAGTACTACACAACCATCATTTGTATCTTAAAGTTGAAGGTTCCAGCCTCTGTGGAAACGTTCTAAGTATCAAGCTACGGAAGGGACCTACGGACTGTAGGTCAATCCACGGTTCGTAGGTCAGTCTCTTTGATCGAAGCCGCGTCCAACAGTTTTATTTCCTTATTTCGTTTCCTTTTTGCTTAGGACAAGTTTTTCTATAAATAGGGTATGTTAAGCTCGTTTTTGGAGGATAGACACCATTGTATACTTTTAGTTCTTGATAGTTTCTTGGGAATTAATTTGAAAACTTTGTCAATTTGATTTCTTAATTTCGGTTTATCAGATTTTTGCTTTGAATTTCAATTGAAGATTACAGGTTTGTTCTACTCAATATGTAAGTTTATGAATACTTCTTCTAACAATATGAATTGTGTTCTTTCAAGCATGAGTAGCTAAATCCACAAATAGGGTTGTGTGAACAATTAACAATTAACAACGTATGAATAATAACTAAGTAATTCTTGACTAGTATTGATGCATGTATTTGTAATTTTTTCGTTTAGAAGTCTTTTTAACGGTGGCCAATGTTAGAAATCACCTTGTTGCTACTTGTCGGACCAAAAAGGTAGTTAATAAGAAAAAAATAATCAAAGAGATTTAGTGTGATACTATCTAATAGTCTAATGTCAATTGGTGCGAGGGTGAAAACTAAGACATACATTGATGTGATGTCTAATCTTAGGTAAAGGTAAGGGTTAGTAAATTACACACACGTAGACAGACCAAGGTGCGGAGTGAAATTCCCTATTTGGTGGACCAAGCACTGAGGGATACATATCTTACCACTTTACATGTGATACACTAGGAAATGATTACTATTATTAGGATTACTTCATTGAGAGGTTATAGGGAACACATATACCCTAGTTTCTTTCTCCCATTGATAGCAACAAAGTTCGAATCTTGCTCAGTTGTTACTTAAACAATCATCAATTATTTGTTTCACAAATCCTCCTCCCCTTTACTTACTTGTCTCGGAGATAAATTTACTAAACGAATATAATAGTGAGTTAAGTTTAAGTCTAAACCATATTTCTCGTGGGATCATCCCCAACCTACAAGTTGGGTTCCTTACTTGATAATGATCCCTTATACTTCTTTAGGGAGGTGTAATTTAAGTGTATCAAATTTTGATGCCGCTGCCTGGGAATAAGGCTTTTAGATTAAGTTTAACTACATTATTGAACTTTAGTCAATTATTTCCTAATTTAACGTTTTCCTTATTTTGTTTTCTTCAGGTTTCCACTCTTGTGTATGCCAAGTACACGGAGTCTAGGCGAACCATTGACCCCATACAATCCAGAGTTGAGCAACACTTTGAGAAAGATGAATAACCAAGTGGTCCGTAATAATCCAGCCATAGAGGAGCCTGAGGAACAAGTGAATAATGAAAATGTTCAAGTTCAGGGTGATAATTTACTTAGAGATGCATTGAGGGTGCAGAATCCACCTGAAAAAAGACTGCGTGATAATTACAGGGTCGAATTCAACACTGTCGAATCTGAAGGACCCATCGTTCTCCCTCCTCTACCTCTAGGGAAAACATTTTGTGGTGACTAGCAGTTTGATGCAGATGCTTACATCGAGGGGTTTATTTTCTGGTATGGCTTTGGAAGATCTGCATGGGCACATGGTCAAGTTGAGGAGTGTTTGTAAGAGTTGTCTGGGGCGACCAGAGTTGCATATGAATGTCATAGGTTTAAGAGTCTTCCCTCTATCATTGACCGTTGATGCTGCTGTATGGTTTTCTGAGTTTTCGTACAACTCAATTTATACATGGGACCAATTGCACAAGGTGTTCATAGCCAAGTACTTTCCATTGTCAAAGAAGCTGAACCACAAAGATAAACTCAACAACTTTGTGGCACTACCTAGAGAGTCTATGAGTAGTTCGTGGGACAGGTTCACTATTCATAAGAAATTTTCCGAACCACCCCATTGATGATGAGTCACTGAAGGAGTATTTTTACAGAGGTCAAGATGAAAATGGTAAGGTTGGGCTTGATACTGTCGTTGGAGAATCATATGGTGAGTGCACTTTTGAGGAGATTGCTGAGAAACTAGAGAAGATTTCCCAAAACAATAAAGCATGGAGCACTCGAAAATAAGACACTAGAAGAGGCACTTTTGCAGTTCAATATGCACCTAGTCAATCTGCGTATGACATTTGTGAGGAGATGGCTCAGATTAGGACAAAACTTGGGTTGGTATTTAAGCATGTAAGCGGAGGTCCAGAAAAGGAAAATGCGGTGAATTATTTGACTAGGACTCCACCACCACCGGTTGAGGAATTTTATTATGAGGAAGATGCTTATATGGTAAATGATTAGATGGGGGGTTTCCGAGACAATGCCCAAGGTTCCAACTCGGATAATTGGTTCCAATGACAAGGAAATAAAGGTCGGAACTATGGCAACAACAATCGAGAATGTCAGTATGCCCGGGATGGGAACTATAATCGGGACAACAACTACAACCGGAACAACTATGTTAACAGAAACGATAGGGTTGGTCCTTATGTTCCTCCTGCAAATCGGGAATCTGGCAATAGGGAAGCTGGGGGTAGTATGGCATGTATTGAGGATATGATGCAGAAGATGATGAAGAGGTTTGATTCCACTGATGAGAATGTGAAGGAGATGCAGAATGACTTGTCTAAATTTAGTGAAAAAGTTGATTCCCATGCAGTGTCGATTAAGCATATCGAGCAGTAGATGAATCAGTTGTCCACTAAAGTAAATCCACATCAGCTTGGCACACTTCCTAGCGATACCATCCAGAATCCGAAGAATGATAGACATTAAATGGCAGTCAATACTCGAGGGGGTAAATAGACCACTGATCCACCTATGCCGTCTGAGGTTGAAATTGTGGTTGAAAAAGATGATGAGGAGATTGAGGTTACTGGAGAGTCCAAGAATGCTACAGAGAAGGAAGCGGAGATAATCCAAAGAGTTGTCCCCATGCCTATACCCCCACCTCCATTCCCATAGAGGTTGGTTAAGAAGAATGAAGAAGGGAAATACCACAGGTTTATTACTATGTTGAAACAACTTTCCATCAATGTTCCGTTAATAGAGGCTTTGGATCAATTGTCTGGGTATGCAAAGTTTAAGAAAGATTTGGTGAATGATAAGAGGGTCGTCAATTTTGAAGATGACGATAGGTTGCAACATTGCAGTGCTATTGCTAATAGGTCGCTAGTGCAGAAGAAAGAGGATCCTAGTGATTTCATTATTCCTTGTACCATTGAGTTATTGCATTTTGCGAAGGTGCTGTGCGATTTGGGTGCAAGCATTAATCCGATGCCATTGTCTATTTACAAGCAGTAATGTTTAGGAGATCCAAAACTGACTGTGATGCGATTACTCATTGCTGATAGAACTATGAAGAAGCCCATTGGTGTTCTCGAAGATGTACTTGTGAAAGTCGAGACGTTTATTTTTCTGGCGGATTTTGTGATACTTGACTGTGAGGTTGATTTTGAGAGATTAGAATAGAGACAGTAATATATATATGTATATATATAGATCATGTGCTGACACGAGCTTCATAGAAGGCGTCTTTCTATTTTCTTGAGCCAAACATTGGTGTTGATCCAAATCCATGTCCTTTTCTTTCTTTGAAATAAAATCAAATAACAAAAAAACCCTAGAAAATAACTTTCAAAATCATTACCGCATATAAAGGGACGTCTGTCCACATAATTTTTCATTTACCTCGACTAGCCAACTCTGAGACACAACTTAGTAGTTTTACCATCACTAATCACAAGAAAAATCTTTACAAATATTCCAACTTTATTGTACGCTCCAAACCTCGGAATCATACGAGCAATGTTCTTGTTTTTGATACGGCGAGAGGACATGAGGGTAAAATTCTTAATCGTCCTGAGGTCTCAAACGTTATGTCAAGGATCCCTTGTACGACATAATTTCTTTTCTATTCAATGCACATATGAGGAAATGTGAGGTACACTTTGGCGCGTCCAAGAAACTAATAGTAATATTTTATGATTATGTAAGTAGTAATTAGACAGTCTTACACACTTTGGCCAACTCTAGCCCGGTTCTGGATTGCCTTGGTTGATTCAATATCGAATGCAGAAGAACAAAAGAAACCTTAAAATCAAAGTACAAGAAAGTAAGGGATAGAAAGCTAGACACAAAAATTGAACTAATAGGTAACAATGAATATATTAAAGTCAAAACCTCCTATTAAAAATACCAAACAAGCACCTAAACTATAGAGACGTCCTTCAGAAGAATGATCCTCAAGAAAGCAATCCCATCAACATTTTCTAACAACTATGGCCTTAGCCTCAAACTCTCTCAAGAGTTACACTCAATTCATGAAACTTCATCATATCAAAATAATCTACCTAATTAAAATGACAAAGTGTTGTATTTATACAATGTTAGACTAAGACTAAAGTCTAATGGTGGTTATATACAAAATACCTTTAATGAATTAAGGACCTTCTTAGTCTGCTTAATCAAGAGACTTCCATTTTAAGAGTAGCCCTTTGCATTTATAGCCTCTTTCTCCAATAAGATACATATACTTCAACTTTAGCAGGTTCTCAAGCTTCAAGCCATCATTCCAAATTACTTCCAAGCCTCCAAAGTATTGACTTGATGCAAAGCTCATGAAATCCTTATCAATGTTTGGTGTGCATGCATCAATCTCCCCTTTTTGAAAATTATTTGTCTACAAATACATACCTTGAAAATTCATAGGAAACACAAACAACAAGGACCTCATAGCATCAGGGTTAGTGCAAATGGCAGCAATCCTACCAACATGCCAACATACTTTAAAAGTTTCACCAGGGTCAAAAGGAAAGCATATCCACAAGATTTGATTAAGAAAATAACTATTTGACCCATTAGTACTCCTATCAACATAAAATGTACTCACCAAAAAAGCATGAGCATCATCATATGCAAATATATAGTAAAGAAAGGTACGACACAAGATAACTTCATCTAAGGTATTGTCACATGTAAGATCAAGAGTAGATTCAAGAACACAATTAAGCGAACTATAAAGACTTGGAACACTCAAAGAAAAAGTAACAATTTGTAAACAACAAGCATGTTCTTTTTCAAATAATTTGCCCCAATAAGCATACCATCATTCTCCAAGAAGAGGTTCTCATCATACGAAAGGATGTCATCAATCCATAGTGGGTTGTCAAACACCTTGTAGAACTCAAGATTGCATTTCACACCATTAGGCATATCATTAAATATGATCTCATCATCATCAAACAAGACATTGTACTTAAAGAGAAAACAATCAATCAAAGATGGAGAATTAAAGTATGTAATCTCATTCTCAAAAAGACAAATGCCATCTTTCAAGGATGCTTTAATCACATGATTTTTATGAGCAAGACAAGCAATAGGATCTTCAACAAGAAATATTTTCAAAGAATCACTCCTTTTCAAATGACCAACTTTTTTCAATGTAATGACTAATTTGAGGCTCACCAATTAATTCACAAATCCCTCAATTAGTGAACTAGAATTACAAACAAGTTGATCAACACAAAGTTTACATGACAATACTCTATCAATCAAATCACAAGTGTCAACACTATGTGGATACAAATTGATCTTGCAAGAAGAATCAATTTGGTTATCAATAGGATCAACTAGTGTATGCACACTTTGAACAACAACATTATCACTATATTGTAAAGAATCACATGACAAAATATTATCATTCAAAGTACAAGTGTCCACACTAGGTGAACACAAATTGATCTTGCAAGAAGAATCAATTTGGTCATCAATAGGATAAACTAGTGTATGAACACTTTCAACAATTACATTATTATTCTGTGGAAAAGAATCATTAGGCTCAAATGAAGACAAACTTTTACTCACACTTTGTTAATTATATATTTTAAAAGTGTCATGTTTAGCTATTGTACCTGGAGGGTCACAAGAAGGATGTTTTTTTACCTTGAAGCGAAGCTTCCACTCTCATATTTTCATGCAAGTCAAACCGTTTGATCCAATGGGCCACAAAATCCACATAATCCTTAATTGTAGATTCTTTGTTGGAAGTTTGTATTCCCCCGTTCTCAAAGCTCATACCTACACAACAATTCTCACAAAGAGAAGGATAAGCAATTATGTTATATGGTCTTTGTGGCAACTCACTCACTTCACTCCATACATTCTCTCCTTTTTCCACTCTAGAGTTGCCATCATTCCCTCCCTTACTCCTCTCTGTCTTTCGTCTCTCATTTTGATTGGAAGGAACTTCAAGAATCCTTTTTGAGGAATCTTGCTTCTTATTTTGGAAAGTGTCTTTGATTCTTCTATATCCCATTTCATGAGGTTTGGGATAATGGTACCTCAAGTTTTCTTTCAATGCATCTCAAGTTTCAATGGGGATTCCTATCATCTTTGCACGATTGATATAATGCTTCCAATAGATGATAAGTTTCCTTTCTAAGGTTCCAAAGAACCACTTTCATCTTCCATTCTTGTAAATAGGTGTAGCTAGCAAAGATGTAATTTATAATGACTTCCCATTTTTATAGTCTTCTCCACTAGCTATCAAAAATTGGGTATGACATTTCAAATTGGGATTTTACACCTTCGCATTTATAGATGACATACTTCCTTATAACTACAAGTACCTAAAAAACCAGCAAACAAGATTAGCAATAAAAGTTCCTCACTTTCACTCGTATTTGCACTCTTTTATGCTTGGATAGCACCACTCAACTATACTTACACACTTTAGACTTCTACCACTCAAGGATCCGACCGAAATTGCTATTCAATTTGATCAATCACTTGCCAAGAGTCACAAACCAACGTTAATGGTAGAATAGATTGTTATTGGTTGAAGAAAGGACGAATCAATCAAATCTAATGGACTTGAATTAAGAAAATTAACAAGAAAACAAAACAAGAAAATAAAAAGAAGAAATTAGCACTAAGAAAGAAAAGGACTCAAGAATTAATTAACAATTATGTAGGATAATTACTAGTTGAAAATTATTATTTTTAAAGAATCAAAAGAAGCGATTAGAAGTCAAGGGAATGGAAAGTAGGAATTAGAAATGAAATCACCTTCTTGGGGCTATTTTTGAACCAAATTTCATCCACGATGGCATTTGGAAGAGGCCAAATCAGCCTTGTAATCTTTTTGTGGTCCCCCTTTACGTTTTTTTGTATTTACCTCTTTTGGAATATTCCTTTTTGTACTAGGTATATTCACTTAAACACTTTCCTTTTGGATCTATCACGTCCTTTTTTAATATGCTTCTTATTGAAGACTTGATTAACCTCAAGAACAATATGAAGAAGGATAAAGATCCAAAATACACAACTCTTTCATTTTGGCTCTGATTCCTTTCAAATTTGAAATCCCAAGCTATTCTTGCTATGGGGAACAAACCTCCATTACTTTGAAGCCTTGATTTCATGCAAGCAATCTCAAAATTAGAAACTCATTTTCCTCTTTATTCAACTCATGAAGGACTTCATCAATAAGGTGAGCTTCAAATTTTCATAACTTCTTCGTTTGAGCTCCAAATTCCATGAAATTGAGATTTAGGCTTCCCTTGCTATGGAAGACAAACCCATATTCTTTTCAAGCCCCAATTTATTCCAATCAATAAACCCACTTGCAAAATCTTCAAAGTTTCAAAGCTTCAAGCCTTCATTCCAAATTCCTTCCAAGCCTCCAAACTATTGACTTGATACAAAGCTCATGAACTCCTTCTCATGGCTTGGTGTGCATGCATCATTGGTCATGGTTTTCCAATGTGGTTTAATGGTAAAAAAAAAATTCATGATAAGACATCACCTGAACATCAATTTGTATATTTATATGAGTATGATTCTGAGCTCAAGATTTATAAGAAAGTACATTCAATTTTGGAACTCTTCCTCTACCTCAGCTAGACAACCTTCTCGTCCTCTGTCCATAGACAATGCTGAGACGAGACACTGATTAGCAGTTGTGCCATCACAAATAACAAGAAAATTCTTTGTTGTGTTTCATAAATATTATAACTATATTGTACGCTCCAAATTAAGTCAATGTCTCTGGTCTAATAACAACATGTATTTATCGTTACGGGTGCATTTATTTTGACCTATTATGGCTCCATTTCCTGATAGATAGTAGATATAGTTGGTATTTTTCCCCTTACTGCAACTACTTTGCACTTACTATTTCACCTTTCTACTAGATTAGTAAAAGCTAAATACATGAATTTGTTCAAACTTTGACATTTGCTTAGAACTAAGAATTGGTTAAGCCTCCAATAATTAAAATTACACTTTCAATATTTTATGTATTTTTTAATCAAAAATGCTATCAATTATTGAAAGTGTTTTTAAAATTGTTAGAGGCTTAACTAATTCTTAGCTCTAAGCATATGCTAAAGTTTGACAACAAAAAGAACTATGTTTTTAGCTTTTACTAATCTAGTAGAAAGTGGAAATAGTAAGTGCAATGTAGTTGCAGTAAGGGAAAAAATACCAACTATATCTACTATCTATTAGTAAATTGAACCGTAATAGGTCAAAAAAAATGCACATGTACAGGTAACGATAAATACATGTTGTTATCTAACTAGAGGTGTTAGCTTAATTTGGAGCGTACAATAAAGTTGAAATATTTCTGAAATACGATGAATAATTTTCTTGTGATTTGTGATGGTACAAATTCTAATTTTTTATTATCTCAGCGTTGTTTGTGGACGAAGGACGATAGGGTTGGCTAGCCGAGGTAGATGAATAATTCCAAAACTGAATGTACTTTCTTATAGGTCTTGAGCTCGGAATCATACTCATATAAATATCAAGACTAGCGTGCAGGCAAAAGTCTTGCTAGGAAAATCAACTTTTTACTAGCAAATCACATTTGAAAACCATGACCAAGGCAGGCCAGATTCAGGCAGGAGTTGGCCAAATTGTGTGAAGTTGTCCAATTGCTACTTACATAATCAGAAAATATTACTATTAGTTTCTTGAAGGTGGCTAGGTGTTCCTCGTGTTTCCCCAAATATTCATCTACCAAAATAGAAATTATGTTGTAAAAGGGATTTTTGACATAACGTTTGATGACCTCGAGATGGATAAGAATTATAATCTTTTATCCACTCGTTGTATTGAAAACAAGAACTTTGCTCGTATGATTCTGAGTTTTGGAGCATACAATAATGTTGGAATATTTCTGAAGAAGTTTCTTGTGATTTTTTATAAACAACTACTAATTTGTGTCTTGGCATTGGCCTGCAGAGGTAGATGAACAGTTCTGTGGAGCGGCGCTTTCCCTTTTTATGAGGTAATGATTTGGGAAGTTATTTTCTAGGGTTTTTTTGTTTGGTTTTATTTTAAAGAAAGAAAAAGGGCATTGATTTGGAATCGACCCCATTGTTTGACTCAAGAATATTGAAAAAACTCTTGTATGAAGCTCGTGTCAGCATAGGCCCAATATATATTATTGTCTCTATTTTAATTTATGTGATACAAATTAAATTTTGAGAATCAATCAAACTTTTATTTGATTGTAAGTTTTATAATATTTGAAGTTGAAAGTATTGTGATTTATAGCATTTTTAATGTAATTTTTGGATACATAAATTATTGAAAGTATCTTTTTAAATTATTGGAATATCTTCACTCCTTCTGTTCCAATTTATGTAGAGCATATGGAATTTAGGGAGTCAACCAACTTTTTATCGTATTTTTTATAATATAACGGACTCAAGATTTGTTACTCTATCTATCCCAATCTATGTGATATATATAGAATTCTTAGGGTCAAACAAAAGTTCTTTGATGGTAATTTCAAATTTTTTTATAAATTATTTTAAGTTGTTAGTTACAGGTTATATTACTTTCAACATAGCTTGCAAATATATAAATTGGTTGAACTTTCCTTACTCCCTTTATTTCAATTTATGTGGCGTACATAAAATTTGGATAATCAACCAAAATTTATTTCATTGCAATTTTTATATAATTTTTTTTAAAAAAATTAAGTTATTAATTATTGATTTTTTTTTCAACTTTTATGTATATATATATATATTATTGAATTTTTTAAATAATTTTATACCCAAATGACAAAGGTACCCTTTAATGCAATTTAAATTAAAAGAAGCACACATGTCAACAAATACATGCTTGTTTGTAAAGTAATATCTTTTAAAATTATCTTATTAATCCTTTTCTCAACTTCAAACACTTCTGCCACCATCCATCACCATATTTCCACCATCACTTGATCTCAAAGATATATTTTTCGTGAATGTTAAGATAGATGCGTCCACTAACAGTCAATGGACCAGGTCACTTGACACAATAAGAACAATAAAGCAAGCACAAACAGTAAGTAAAGCAACACAAGCACTTTACGTTGAAACCCCCTTGCTCAAGGGCGGTGAAAACTACGACCTATCCTCACAGGCTTTTAATCCAACTCTATTTCTCTAAAATAGAGCAACGATTCAGATTACAACTGCTTGCAACCTAGGAATTTACCTCAAAATCCCTTCCCCCCTAAGTGTAGCAACCCTACTACAAATAGAGCAACTAAGCAATAACTATATTGCCCACTAAGCTACCCAAACCCAGATAACTTAGACTTCACTAAGCAACCCTCGGTTGCCCACTAAACCACCTACTTCTAGATGACTTAGAATTAAACTAAGCAGCAACAATGATGCCCAGTAAATCAGCTAACTTTTAGCTGACGTAGACTTTCGATTGAAACAAACAAACTATCTAATTCCTTTATAGCTCAAGAATAGACTTCCAACATAAGCACAGAAATAAAAACCTAAGACAACTAAGACGCAAGCAGCTCTATCTGGTCCATGTTGCTCTTAATAAGAAATACTTCTTGAAAGGAATGTTTTTTGCTTTTTGTTCTTAAGAATTTTCAAGATGCAAAAACAGAGGTTGTGTCTATTGAAGGGTCTCCTTATTCAGAATAGACACAACATCCAAGACCATGCTATTGGTCGAGGTTTCTACCGAGCTTGGAGACCGTGCACCAACCTAACCAAATTTGTTTACTTTTTCCAGCTGTCAATTGTAGAACGGTGATGTAAAGGATCAGGTCCCCTTACAAGGTCCCTGAGTTTGTCATCAAACCTGCAAATAACAATTTCCCCTTTTTTGAAGATGACAAACTCATACTGCCATGTCCCCCCTTTCCATGTTGTCGTATGTTCAGTTCAACTTCTCTTTATCTTCCACAACTAACTTATCAGTTTCTCTCCAGGGCACCCATTGTTTTCCCCCTTTTGGCACCATAAAAAAAAGAAGCAATACACTAAGATTAAAAGCAAGCCTACAAAGCAAGACCATAGCCTATGGCAACACATCATAGTAAAAAGAAGAGAGATAGAAAAAAAAATCACAACAAAACAGAAGTATTTTTCAATTGCACAAGAGCAAGCATTCAATACATTGAAATTAAATTGTTAAAGAGAACCCAGGACACTGCCCACAAAAAAATAAAGGGGGGGAGATTATCAAGACGAAGGCTGATGAGTGAGGGATTTGATGACAAAAGTGAGTCTATCGTTGGCAGAGTCATGAGCTTTGATCAACCTCTCTTAAAGATCAGCAGTTTGTCAGGAGGGCTGCATTTTTCACTCTTTAACTCTTTGACCTCTTCAGTAACAGGTCCATCAGTCTGTGCTTTGGTCAGTTGTGCCTTCAATGGTGCCATCTCAGCATCCTTCTTTCCCACAAGTGTCGTCATTTCCTCTGATTCATGCTTGAGTTGATCCCGTTCAGCCACCAACTGAGACATCTTGCTCATTTGTCTTGGTTTACCCTCTATGCACTCACACTCAACCAAGGTACTAAGAGAGATGAATTGTTTAACACTGTCAGCAGTACCTGCTCCCACCGACACATTCAGGTGGGTGAACACTTTAGTGAGGAAATACCCATATCCCATTCCATGTTTGCCTTTATGTTCCACGACTATTTTGTGCATGTGTTCCAAAGTGTGTGCTGGAAGATTCAGTGGATCGAACTTACAAAGAGATTCCATCATAAATAGATCAGCTGCAGAAGCCACCATTCGTTTCTTAGAGCGTGGAAGAATCACTTTGTTGACGAACTTGAAGAGAAGTTGGTACTCGCCTTTCATAAGTTTCTTTTGAATGCCTGCACGGTGCATGTCCGGAAGTTTAGAGCACTCATTTGCAAAGTGCAGAGCTTTCCAACTACGGATTTGATCCCCTCTCTAGGTACCTCTAGGATTTCCCCTAACAATTCCTCATTTAGAAGAACCATTTTATCTCCCACCATCGTGTTGAGACTTCCATCCTCATTGAACTCCACATTGTAATAGAACTCCCTCACTTGTTCTTCGTGCATTATGGGAAATTTGTTCATGAACAAGTGAGTCTATGATTGAATCTCCACTAGGTCAGCCAACGAGTTCATTCCTGGCTTCGTGATGATCTTAGGGTCAAAAAATCTCCCACCTAGGACTTTCTGCAAACGCAGGTATCCTGTTTGGTGGCCTCATTTTTGTTTCTCTTCCTTTTGGTACCAGGTCCCTATTCAGACTTGTACTTAGCAACTGACGAAGCCTCCATTTTTTCCTTCGATTTTTCTTCTTATTTCTTCTTCAGAGGTTCCTTTCATTTCCTTTTTATTGCAGCATCAATCTTTTTTATCGAAGGTGCTTTAGATTTGTCACGCCCCGAGCCTACACCCTGGGAGGGACTGGCACTCGAAGACCATCGTTGTCCCCAAGCGAACCCTTGGCCTGGCTTACTTAACTCAGCGGAAGACAATATTCATATCTAATAATGATCAATGAACTTAACTGAATTGAATAATAAAATAACTGAGAATGTTTTAAAAGATTAAACATTTAACTTGGCCAAAAGTGGCAACCCAAGTCTTAACAATAAGAAATGATAATGAAAAGACTCAAAGGACTAACATCTAACTGTCTATGAAGCCTCTAAAACAACTGAGATGGATGTTGGAACAAACCCCACAACATCCTAATGAACTAACTAGAAAGCAATGAACTTAGATCCTCCGGAATGCAAGGAGGCTCACCGACTGACTCTGAACTGCTCACTAGATCAACGGTGCGCTGGAATGCCGATCCTAGTTACATGTGTCTGCATCATAAAATGATATAGGCCAACTGGTATCAGTACATTGAATGTACGAGTATGGGAGTTGGAATGCTAAAACAACATAGGCTTGAAAGGGAATTTGAAAGAAACACTTACCTTGGCTCTTCTCAACTCATGAATACTTAACTGAACTTATTTCAATATAAAGTAGTTTAAAACAAGTGCAATATAAAGAAAAGTTGTTTAAAAACATGATGTCAACTCTGTGTATATACAAGGATACAACATAACTCTGAAATGTATGTAAAAATACAATAACTGATGTATATAAAAATATAATAACTTTTGTGAGAGTTTCTCTAACCGACAACCATCACATAAGAGCTATAGTAATGATACAGCGATCTACCTCATGCTGCCAGCGCATACTATACCCGGCCAAAGGTATAGGACCTGAACTACTAAGTGGATCCACTAGTCTATTGTGAAAAGAGTTCATCTAAAAAGTATGACCCTTTTCTACCCATGGGGGCTACATGGTTTATGGGGGTTGTGAGTTGTTTGAACTCTCCCCCATATCGGTGCTCAATACTACTCCCAAAATATATTAGCTCTTTATCTTTTAAAAACATACTTTTTCTATGATTTGAGATTAGTGCTCAAAAACTTAGCTCGAAGGCTATCTTGGAAATCTCAGTTTTCCTGTTTGCTTCATTAAGAAATCTATTGCTCTTTTCTGAAAACTAGCCCAAAGGCTCTTTGGAAATCTCAGTTTCCGCTTTTATTTAAAATGTGAAAACATTTTTAAATCTCTTCGGGAATACATAGTCCCCATATACTTCTTTGAAGAAAAGAACTTCAACTTTTGTCTTTACTGAACTCAAAACTTAAGTCTTAAAACAAAGTTAAAACATTTGTGAAAAACTTTTGTAAACTTTAAGAATTTATCTTAACTAATCCTTGAATTGAATTATGGATTCAATGATTAAGACTTGTGACTGGAAAGATCTCATGATGTTTAGGAATGATTCTAGATAGTTAAACATGAGAAAAGATCGAAAATCAATATTTGAAGGTGGGTCCGCGACGCGGAGCCATAATTTAATTTTGGTTCTAAAAACGTCTTTCCAGGCAAAACACCTCGTGTCAGCTCCATGACGCGAAGCTGAAATTTCTGTTTTGGGAACAAGTCGCGCGACGCGCTCCCATGTTCAAATTTTGCCCGTCGAAATTTCTTCTTCGTTTTTCTTCCCCAATCCACCCAAACTCGATTCTTTTCTTAAATCACTTTTAGATACAGATACCCAGCAATGTACCTAAAAACCTAACTCGAAACGACCCTATAATGCGACGTAACGAACTCAGAAACTTCCTAACTCAGTCAAATTCAAGAACAATATATGAACTCAAGAATAGGTATCAAGATCATCAATATTCAAATGCTTTTAGGACAAATCCAACTGAAATAATATGCTTGGCACGTGGGAGAATGATCCCAACGTTATGAGAGCCTCACATACCTGATAGAAGTAAATCCTTGGCGAAACACCAAGTTCCTTGATCGATCTTGATGAATTTGCCCTTTTCTCCTTCTTCTTTTCTCTTCTCCTTTCTCCTTAGCCCTAGCGTGAAATCCCAAGTTCTAAAACTGACTAAGTTCTAAATTGACCCATATTAAACTCCTAAAATCGGATTAAAATAATAGGGTACTGAAAAGACTAAAATACCCCTTATATTTCCAGATTGGACATTTCCTTAATCCAACAGCCCAACTTCCAAAAGGCATACCTTGATCATACGAACTCAGAATCGCGCAAACTTGGCGGCGTTGGAAAGATCATTCCAAGAGCTTCCCAACCATATTTGGACTACACTTAACTCATCCTGAGCTAGTAGTTATGGCCATCTGAAGTTGACCAAAAACTCAACTTTAACTTACTTAAAATTTTCCAGATTTCCTTATACTTTCCAAAAATAACTATTTCCAGATTTTAAATTTCTTTCTAGTTGCGAGATGTTACAAGATTTTCCCTTCCCTTTGGTCTTTCCTTGTTCTTCCCTTCTCCTTTGTATCTTGGAAAGTGGCATATCCTCTGACATCGTATCACTCTCAGATAGTTCATTTGGAACTACCACCACTCCCTTAACAGGTATCTCAATCTCCACTTCACCAGCCTTTCTCCTTTTTCTATTTTCAGCAGTACTTGTTTTATTTGACTTTAGAGCATCCCCCATAAATTTCTGGCTGGTTGCTCTGGTGAGTGGTTTCCTCAACCACCTTCTCCTTTCCCTTCATGGTGACGGGGACCATTCTCCTTTGTACAGCCCATCTAAGGAGAATGTTTTCCTAATCAGTGTCATCTGAATCACTAGAGGGAGAGTGACCAACATCAGGCGTTTTGTCAAAAATTGGTTCAGTACTTCCAAGAAGATCATCAGCAAAACTACTCCCCGCATCATTCCTCAGCCCTTCTCTCATATGCGTCAAACTCTCTATAACTATGTTCTCACTAGCGGCGAGAATATTGGATTCAAAGCATTTACTTTCTGGAAGGTCACCATCAAACAGACAGTCAGATAGCATCGACACATAGGGACCAGGTTGACATAAGGGTGTCGGGTTATTAAGATCTATGGGAGACTTTGGAGTAGGACAACTGGTTTTAGTAATGTCGACCATAGTAGTGGTTGGTACTTTCATCAGAGAAGGAGCATCAGAATATAAGTAGAAGGAGACAGGATTTATTTCATTCGGAGTACCTAGCACCTTCCTAGGAGAAGATTGTGATTGAGACATGATCAGAAAAGAGTAAGGAGGAGAGAAATAAAAAGGTTTTAGGGTTTTCTTCAGAAGATTCAAAGAGCAGAGTTTGAAATGGCTGAGAGGAGGACCGGAGGGAAGAGATATAAAAAGAATTGAAAGGTTATGTCAGGTCCTTTAGTAGATGCGTCGCTTAGACTTAAAGCGATGGAACAAACTATCAGAATGGCCAATGACTAACACGTGGAGTTCTAAACGGTTCTCAAAGACAGTTTTAAAATCAATGAAAAGAATGTTAACCTTTAGATAGGACCAGGTCCCTGTCTAAATGTAAAGAAAATTGACTTTTGAATGGTTGAGATCTCTCATTGCTTCTTTAGTTCCCATAAGTGTATACCTGTAGAAAGCTACAAGATTGGTCTAGCACACAAGGCATTACAATTAATAAGGATACCTGCCCTACAGATCATATCCAATGAGGGTTGGATGCCTTGAACGAACCAGCTCAGTCCAATTTCATCATCCCCAGCTTCAGTATGTTACTCTCGAACTGATCCTTGCTTAGAGCCTTGGTAAATAAATAAGCATTTTGATCCTCAGTTCTGCAATACTGCATACAGATATTTCTTTTTTCGATATTATCTCTAAGGAAGTGATGCCTAACATCAATATGCTTGATTCTTTTGTGTTGCACTGGATTCTTCCCCATATTTACCGCACTTGTATTGTCACACATGAGTGGGATAATGTGAATGAGTATTCCAAAGTCCTTTAGTTGTTGTTTTATCCATAGTAACTATGCACAGCAGGATGCAGTTGCAACGTATTCTGCCTCAACTGTGGAAAGTGCCACAGAGTTCTGTTTCTTTGTTCCCCAAGAGATGAGTGAGGAACCTAGAATGTGAGCCATTCTTGAAGTGCTTTTTATGTCCACCTGGTAACCTGCAAAATCTGCATTTGTATACCCACTAATTGAAACGAGTCCCCAGCTGGATAGAACAGGACCAGGTACTCTGTCCGTTTCAGATACCTCAAAATCCTCTTGTCAGCCTTCAAGTGTGACTCTCTGAGACAAGCTTGAAATCTTGCACATATGCCTACGTTGAACACTATGTCAGGTCAGCTTGGTGTTAGGTACAACAATGATCCGATAATCCCTCTGTACATAGTCTGATTTATCAAGGCACTGGAATCATCTGTTCCCAATTTTGAATTAGTACCCATGGGGGTGTCAATGGGATTTGAATCTGTCATATAAAATTTTCTCAACAAATCCTTGATATACTTTTCTTGACAGATTGAGATGCCACTTGGGGTTTGCTTGATCTGCAAACCCAAGAATAAGGTTAGCTCCCCCATCATGCTCATTTCGAATTCATTTCCCATTAGTGTGGCAAATTCTTCAAATAGAACCTCGGATGTAGCTCCAAAAATAATGTCATCCACATATACTTGTATGATGAGCAGCTCTTTGCCTCTAGTCTTCAAGAACCAGGTGTTGTCAATCTTACCCCTCTTAAAATCATTTTTCAGCAGAAAATTGGACAGCCTTTCATACCAAGCTCTAGGATCCTGTTTCAGTCCATACAGAGCTTTGTCTAAATTTGAACACATGATTTAGGTAGTCAACGTCCTCGAACCCAGGTGGTTCCTTTACATACACTTCTTCATTTAGATCGCCATTTAGGAATGCACTTTTGACATCTATCTGAAACAGCGTGAATTCCATATATTCTACAAAGGAAATGAGAATTCTGATGACCTCCGTTCTGGCAACAGGAGAAAATGTTTCATCATAGTCGATGCCTTCTTCTTGATTATAGCCTCGAACCACCAACCTTGATTTGTTCCTTGTGATAATACCATTTTCATCAAGCTTGTTTTTGAACACCCACCTAGTCTCGATAATAGTTCTTTCAGCGGGTCTAGGGACCAGGTGCCATACTTTGCTTTGCTCAAACTGATGGAGTTCCTCTTGCATGGAATTCACCCAGTCTGCGTCTATCAAGGCTTCCTAGATATTCTTTGTCTAAATGTTGGATATGAATGCTGAAAATGCCACCAAGTTTCTGACTTTGGATCTGGTCTGCATCCCAAAATTTAAGGGGCAGACAAGATTGTCAAGAGGATGAGATGATTGATGTTTCCACCTTGACAGAGCATTCAGGGGTTGAGGCAGATCCGTTTGCTCTTCTTCATCTTTGGAGACAATTTCTTCAGGTTGGGGAGCATCATTTGGATCTCCATTGTTAGACGTACCAAGTCCCTCTCCAGGCTCATCACCTTCTTTTACATCTTCAGTTGGATCTTGATCATCTGCTCCTGTGTTTTGCCTTTATTCAGTCAGTGATTCATTCACTCCATCCCTATGAATTTGCAAAAGTTCTTCCAACTCATCTTCATCTTTGTAATTTAAGTCTAACATGACACCAGCTTCATCAAAAATCACTTGAATGCTTTCTTCAATACATAGAGTCATTTTATTATAAACTCTATAGGCCTTGCTGGAGTATGAGTAGCCCACAAACACTCATTCATCACTTCTAGGATCAAAGTTTCCTAGATCATCCTTGCCATTGTTCAGCACAAAACACTTGCATCCAAAAGCCCTTAGATAGTTCAGGATAGGCTTTTTGTTATTTAACAGCTCATAAGGAGTTTTGTTCAGTAGAAACATGATCAAGCACCTGTTGGTCACATAATAAGCAGTGTTGACCGCTTCAGCCCAGAAATGTTTTGGAAGATCTGAGCCAATGAGCATGGTTCTGGCAATATCCACTAGAGTTCTATTCTTTCTTTCCACAAAACCATTTTGTTGGGGTGTTCTGGGAGCAGAAAAGTCATGATGAATTCCATTTTCAGCACAGAAGTTATCAACCTTTGCATTCTCAAATTCAGTTCCATTATCGGACCTGATCCCTGCAATCTTGCAGTTTAACTTCGTATGAACCATTTTGATAAAGGTTATCAACACATCATAGGTTTACTCCTTGGTCCTGAGGAACATAGACCAAGTAAACCTTGAATAATCATCAACAATTACCAGAAAGGTACATGTAGGGTACTTCTTCCAGACCCTCAGCCCCACCTGCTCATTCCTGGGACATAGTAGCGTTCCACAGGAAGTTTGATGCTGAGAGTAAAATAGGGAGCTCTTGGGATCTCCTATTGTCTCACGGGTGGAAGATCATGGAGGTCATGATCACTTGCCTCACCTTGGAGCAGGAGCTACCCTATTTGGAACTGGAGGACTTGGAGCAGTTCCCCTTCATGTGTGATCCTAAGGCAGGAGACCCTGCCCTATGATAGTGATTTCGGCACTCAGTAGGATTTGCCTCCCTCCTCTTTAGATATTGGTATTTGTTTTGGTTTGTTCGTTTGGGCAGAAGACATCTTTTTACGGTTCCTTATTTTTGACAGCACGTGGATTCTTGTTTTGGGATGGTTTATTCCCCATTATGCTAGAATGTTTGAAATGAATTTCTATTGTTTTTCTTTGTTGATATAAACTGAATAGCTGATAAAATTTGAATTGGGAAAGTAAGGTGAAATAGGGGGAAAATAGAGTTGAATCTTTTATGCTCCATGCTATCGCGATTGCAGCTGCTGTCGCAGGGAGTGGTATAGTGCCTAAGCACCGCTTTGGTGAAATACCTTCCACCATAGTGGGAGTGTTGTAGCAGTCTAGCTTCTGCTATGGCGACTTGATGATTTTAGCTAGAACTTTGAAGTTTTGCAACATTTCTCTCCTCTCACACTGTATCGACTCTTCAAACACCTACCATTAACAATGCAACCCTAAGACCATTCCCACACACAAGTGTTACAGTCATTCAAATCGTAAGCTCACTCAGGATTTCAGGATCTTACCCAGCAACACAAAATTAGCACTTTCACTACATTACCATAGAATTGAATATCAAATAATATGGGAATACAATTCATATTATCATATACATGTTAACATATAAATTAGCTCCTCCTATGGTTTCTAACCATTACCGACTATACGAAAATCAGACTTTCCCCACAATCATAATCAATCCTTTTTCCCTTACCATATTTACCAATGATCTGCCATTTTAAAAATATTCCCAAGATCCTTCCAATACATGTATAATACAGACCTTGCATCATGGCCATAAAATCTCATGACTGAATTGCACATAAAATATTAAATAATCACATACAACTTCAATCATTCATGCAAATATAATTCACACATAGGCAATTATTCAAACAATCCAATGCACATAATAACAACTATTAAACATTCATTACCAATTGAATCAATTTCATGATATAATATTCGCATCATGGATGACCACTAACTGAACATTCATGCGTTCACATGACCCTTAAGGCCAAATACCAATTAGAACCTTCCCGGTTTAAATATTGCCTTGCTTGTGTACCTTTAGCCGCAAAAATGGTATCGAGATAACTTCATCGAGATACCAATAGGAATCCAGAGATACCAATTGAACTCAATTCATACCACAAGCGGCAACCGAACGAAAAGATAAAAGAAGTCAAACGAATTCCTAAAATGTTTTATATCCCTCTAGAGATTAAATGTGGACGTCAACACACCAAATCATCAATACTCTATTTGATATTTTCTCTTGTACTGGGAGACCGGTAACATGGCCTCTGATACCAAGATGTCATAACCCAATCCATCGGATCATGCGGGAACCTACTCTAACACCTAAATAAGAGAACTCTTTCACCCTAAAGTAAATTAAACCATGCAGAAAATAAATTATTTACTACAAAAATATTTTTAACATCTTAAATTTATGAAAACAACAACTTTAATAATACCTTTTACAATAGACGGAAAACACTCCCTTAAGGAACTAATCTAAACAGGTACAAGAGCTACTAAAAGGGTACAATTTATATAATGAAATAAGACACAACACTCACCATAAAGAAGGAAAAATAGAAGTTGTTGAAGATCACCATCGTCTTCACCTAAGAAACATCACTAACCCTGCAACCTAACTATGTCAAGTGGCATAGCAAGATTAGTATCAGTACAAATACAATATTGGTAGGCATCATTGACCAATCTAAACCTACCACAAAATATAATATAGAAGATTATAAGAAGACATGCAATATAAAAGTAACACCACCCCAAGTCGTTATCCAAATACTCTTACTCACCCCCGGTATAATGCCATAACTAATGCACCTTGGTCTCATGCCTCCTTATTATGCCATCATAATTTCAAATCATAGTCTAACCCTTCTACCACAATAATATTCATGAATACAAGATCGCCACTCTCCCTATCAATTAACCTGCTATTCTCTCTCGGTTTCTCAGGCCAACTCCTTGGCCTTTTATTGGAACAGTACCTGAGACAAACATCGTAGACCAACACATCCTTCTTGAATCACATCCCCATTATCTCATAAGTTCTAAGACACTGGACAACCATAACCAGTCCTAGCACTTAACTCATACACCAGACCCCCCCCCCCCCCCCG
>NW_006239176.1:148954-162890 GCF_000226075.1 Solanum tuberosum | reverse complement strand
CTACCCCAGGCCCCCCCCCCCTCCCGGTCATCTATCTCAATCAATAATCACCATTTCAATAAACAAATAGCATACCTCTATAATCACAAGCATCACATAGCCGAGACTCTCAGTCCGTACTCTGACTTAACAGTACATGAAACAAGTCCCACATGATTATACAATCAACACCTGAGATGAACCTACCTTTCAAGTAATTTGAACTACTAAAGTATCCTACATGCAACAATCATATTATGAAAAAGTAAACTTGGTTCACCCAAAGAACCATAAGCACATACTTGGTCCTCTCATGGAAAATTGAGAAAAATCATTGGGGCTCAATGGGTGAATGGAACACATTGATGAAACCCTACATACCTTGAGTATCAAAGCCCAAAAGTAATAGAGAAATAAGAGACTTGAAGCCTGAAACCCTGGTCTTCTTCTTAGACTTGAGAGAGAATTGGAGAATATGAATGTGGATGAGATTTGGGGATTTGAGTGAATGAGGGATTTGGGGTAATTTTAGGAGTAGAAGGGTAGTTATAAAACTTAAAATAAGGGTCAAAACGACATGGTATAAGTATTAAATGCATGTGAAAAAACCAAAATATCCTTAAAAAATATTTGTCGAATGACCCTGCTGTTTGCAACTTTGGACCAGTTACTAAGGCCTTAGAATTGGCCAACTTACTACGACACCATTCTATGGACTGTCGAACTTCTTACGGTCCGTAGACCCTATCTGTAGACCTCAAATTTAACCCAAAAATTTAATTAACTCTAGATTACACCTATGAAACACATTTATGACTCGTCAAATTTCCTATGACTCGTCCTGTTCATTCATAGTTCAAACTTCAGAAACTTAAAATTCCAAAACTCATCTCCAAGTCTATGACTCTCTTCCTACGGCCCGTAGAAAGGACTCATAGTCACTGCCTCAATGCTAAAAATCAGATTTTTCCTTTTCTTGTGACTTTCTACTGTCAGAGGTGTTACATCAATAATGATTCTGAGTGTTGGTCTTGCCTAGAGTGTAGGCTCAGAACGTAACATCAGTGCACACATAAACTTAACATTATCCTAATTACCCCTCCTCCTTCCCCCAAACTTGATAATTTGATAGCATCAACCCTCATAAATATTGATGCGGCAAAGAGCGTGAACCACTTATTTTAAGGAGGGAAGAAAAATTGAAAACTCAACTTTTAGTTAAGGTATTTTTCAACTATTAATTGTCACATAATTACTATAGTAATTTATTTGTTCTAAATGTATTGCGCTTTTTTTAAAAATAAAATATATACATTTTATATTTTTCCAAATCGCATTTATTTAAATAAAATTATTATTTATTTTAATTATAGTATTATTTTTTTTGGATTCAAATTTAAATTACTTAGTTAAATTTTATTTATTTTATCCAAATAAAAAGAAGATTTAACCAAAGTAAAGAAATATACATAATTTATGTAATGATCTCGTTGTTCATTTTTGGAATTTTTTATAAAAATACTATTTTTTTTCCCTCTTTATATCTACCTCGAGTTATTGTTGATTGAGTTTTGAAAGTTGGTTTCGAACTTTGAGCAAAAAGTTGTGAATTTTGTAAGATTTGAGTTTGAAAGACTAAAGTTGAAAAAAAAAGGTTTTCGGTGTCTTTTTGAGTTTTGATTTTCAAAATGGAATTCCTGTTGATTCCATCAGTATTGAAATATGGAAATTGGTCAATGAGTGTTGTCAATTTCAGATTAGGAGTCTTTTTGAGGATTTGAGGGCCTGAGTTGTAAAATTGTAGAATTTAAGCCTTTGGGGTGACTTCGGTCAACATTCAAGGTTCTGATGCTCGAATTGGAATTTCGAGAGTACCAATGGATTCGGGGGATGATTCAAGGCCTCAATGAGATCTTGTTTGAATTTTAAGAGGTCTCGAGTATGTTTTCGTCTTTTTAGGCGTTATGTTCATTTCTTGTGACTTTCATGAGTTTCAAGTCAAGAAGACCTCGGATTCGTGTTTCGACGGTTCCATTGAGTCAAGAATATCATGTATAGTTAGATTGCATATATGGTTTGTGTGTATGAGATTCTAAACAAATCTCGAGGGTCCTTTCAATTTTTTGAGTGTTGGCTGATTTTCTGGTGCTTGAGTTATGTATCCTTTGCTTTTGTGGTAGGCCTTCCGCTTTAGCGAAGGTGTAATCACTAAAGCAAAGGCTGAACTTTTGCCTGGTTCGCTTAAGCTAATCAGGGCTCTCTTTAGCGATGTTCGAACAAGCGGAGGCATGTTCGTAAAAGCGAGACCCCATATTTTTGTGGGGTTTGCTTAAATGAACCCGAGTTCGCTTAAGTGACTTTATAGGGGGGGTTTTCCTGCCATTTTCGTGGTTTTATCCATTTCCTCCTTTTTGAGCTTTGTAAAACCATTTGAGGCGATTTTAAAGAGATTTCTTGTGCTGATCATTTGGGTAAGCTTTTGTAACCCTAAAACTTCATTTTCCTTTTATCATTTATAGATTTTAACGTCAAAACTTGAGCCAGATAGGAAAATTGGCATTTCGAAAACAATTAATAGAAGAAAGTTCCCAGAATATTCAGGAAGGATGAAATCTTTTATCTTTGGGGACGAACTAGGCTAGAAAAGAATCCCTCATTCATTCATCAATCTCATTGCCTCTTCCCTGCCCCAATGGATCGTGATTTTAATTGGAAAATGGCAAGGTTTTTCAAGAACTTGAAATCTAAACTAAATTGGTGATTGTGAACTGATTTTAATTTCTTTTCCAAAATGGTTTTCACCAATGAGTGCAAAATGCCTTAGGTAACATCTTTGAGTAAAGAATTTTGGATTCAAACCTCGTTTTAAGAATTTATTTTTTGAGTTGGATGACCCATTTTTAAAAGAGCATGATATGACTATTGTTATTTTCGGAATCATATTGTGATTACTTGATTGAATTAGATTGTATGGCTTTAGACATTACTCGAAAAGTAAATACTCAAGCATTGAATTGACTTTTGATTGAAATTGGGACAAGTAATCCCATAAACCTTGTAAATCTAGTAGAATCATGTATTTCCCTTCCTTGTGTGTGATGGGGAGTAATAAGAATGAGGTGAAGGAGTCATTGTTCCACTTGATTAATCTTAATGAATAAAAATGAGATTAATGAAAAGGCAACATGTGGATCATAAGACTTTGTGAATTGCCTTGGTTTGGGCCCTATTTGATTGGTTGATGAAATGTTTTGATGGCATGAATGTGGACTTGAATTACTTGAACTACAATATTTTCCTTATTATGTGAAATTGTTTATGTTCATTGATGGTTGTACACCGTGATGAGACATGTGATATAAAGCCAAAGAGAAATGGTTCTGGGTAGTGATATTAAGCCGAAGAGAAATGGTTCTGTCAAGTGACATGATATAAAGCCGAAAGAAAATGGTTCCGGGTACTGAAATGATATAAAGCTGAAGGGAAATGGTTCCGTCTTGTGATATTATGTCGAAGGGAAATGGATCTGACTAGTGATGTGATACAAAGTTGATGGAAAATGGTTCCGGCTAGTCATATTGTGCCGAAGAAAAATGGTTCTGGCAAGAGTTCACTATTGTGATTCGATGCATTTGATATTTGTCACGACCCGAGCCTACACCCCAGACGTGACACTAGGGATGGCAATGGGGCGGGGCGGATGCGGGGCAGGGTGGGTTTAAGGCTATGCGGGGCGGGACGGGTTTAAGGTTGTATTGGGTGAGGTGGGATGCGGGGCGGAATAAAAATTTTACTGGTTTAGCTCAACTTGCCCAGTCCCACTCCATTGCCATCCGTAACGGTATTTGTTCTTACATGTTATAAGAGTAATAGAGCATTATTTATTAAAATAATTTCTTTAAAACTACTAAAATATTCAAGCTAGTAAATGAAAATGGTTCAATAAAAAATAATATAATTTCTTACATGTTTCCAATTGACCTCTAAAATATAAAATTTTAAGTCACTATCCTATTAAATTAATACACCTTAATGAAAAAATGAATTTCTTTTTATGAATTTTATTTTTATTATCAAACTTAACTAGAAAAGGAAAATATTAAAAAAGTTATGCGGGGCAGGTTCATGAGGGGCGGGTCTATGTGGGGAGGGTGGGGCGGATTGAAAATGAAAAAAGTTGTTATGTGGGGTGGGGCGGGGCGGATTAAAAATTATGCGGGTTAAGCTCAACCCGCCCCGCACCTCCACATTTCCATCCCTACGTGACACGGCGTACAAGACTCCAAAAAGCATCATACAAGCCTTATAGAATATCATGACATAAGATAATAGAAAATGGTATGGAATTTAAAACTTTTATCCATACAATCGAAGTTTTTTATAAAATGCAAATGGAAGTCTAACTTGTCTCAAATAGCCATCTAATACAATCTTAAAATCAACAATAGGGTCACAGCCCTTCAACATAGTCCGAAACATAAAACGACAAGAAAGGATACTACTAATGACTCATACTTCCTCAAATCTTGAGGACACACCACAAGCTAGGAGAATAGTCGATCCAAGCTTGTATCCAAGGAAGAACACCTCAAACACCGGAACATACACTTTGTAGAAAAATGTATAAGAAATATGGGTTAGTACAAAAATGCACTAAGTATGATAGCCATGCATAAAAATCATGCTAAAAAGGACATTTTAGTTGAAAACCATGCATTTAACAAGTTTGAGAATCATCATGTACTTTTAGTATAAAACATGAGTCACAAGCATAAGCATCATATAAATCATTATAACACATTAGAACCATCTCTTCAGTAACCCTAAGTTATACTTGTGCAATTTATGAATGGCATCCCATTATACCACTCATACTAAGTACCACTTTGAGGCCACCATAAACATGTTACCATTCTTCATTCTCATCTTTAGTTAATACTCATAGACAAGGAACATTCACATTTAATAAGTCATGAAAAGGAAAGTAACTCATAACAACAATCCAAGTTAAGCATTCACCATTACCTTTAGCCTTTATGTCAACATTCTCAATAGCATCATTATAAGCATATTCATTTCATTAGACATTATGACATTTGAGGAACACACCATAGCCACTCTCAAAGCCTACTCCTGCAATGCATGAATGGCATCCCATACTACCACCCACACATCATTGAACCTCATGAGTAACCATAGCACATAACTCAAATGATGGAAATAAGCCCTAACCGACATAGACCATGTGAGAAAATCATGGAATCCGGTGTTTATCCCACACTGTAAGGGTTGGTCTACTTGCCTAAGGTAGAACCAGTAATTTAGCTTAGGTGGATCCACTAGCTAATAACCTATGTGGGCACATAGTTATGGGATAGGAGGTTTTTACTAGAAACCTGGCCTAACATGGGGAGAGCTTCCACCTCACAATATCCACTTGGTGCTAAGCATTAAATTCCCATAGAGTAGTTTATTTTCTTTAAACATTATTATTCATGAGAAGGATGCCATTGGTCTACCGACTCAAGGTACATTATTACACATATGAAAGGGTGTCATTAGCCTACCGATTCAAGGTACATTATTAGACACATGAAAGGGTGCCATTAGCCTACCAATTCATGGTTAATTATTAGGATAGCTCATTGAATCCTCATGAAAGGGATACCATTGGTCTACCGATTCAAGGTTCATCATTATAGTAGTTCATGGACTCATCGTGAAAGGGATACCATTGGTGTACCGATTCAAGACAAAGCCTTAGAATACTTCGTTAGTCATTTATGAAAGGGATGCCATTGGCCTACTGATTCAAGGTTCATTATCACACACATGAAGAGGATGCCCTAAGCCTACCAATTCAAGGTATATTATACATTGAGAAAACCTTTCACAACAAGTAATCATCATTCACAAGTGTATAATTGAGAATAGCCTTTCAACAACACCACAATTTCATTATAATCATGATCACATTACTTTCAAAGTATTCACAAAGCATGTACACAAACATCATGTTTATACAAAATCTCATAATTTTCCCTTCAAGGACCATGAATCATAATTCACCAACACACCTAGAATTACTACAATTAGGCATGGATAAGAACATGATTTAAATAAATAAACTACTACAAGAACAATTTCATAGTATTCACCTTACTACAATTTACCCACATCACAAAGTCATAAATTAGAGTTATGAGGAATTCATGGATTCATGAGAGATTTATCATAAAACCACCATAAAACAGAAATTCAATCATAATATAGGATAATTAAATCATTGAAAATGTTTTTAGAATGAAACCATGACTTGGAGTGAAAACCCTAGGTTTTGGAGAATTTCTAACTTTGGAATTGAGAGTTTGAGGACTTCATGGATGAAAGCATTCCATGAATCAAAGACTACCATACCTTAGGTGTAGAAATCCAACAAATTCGTGTGAGAAATACTCCTTCTTCATGCCCTAACTTGATCTTCTTCTTCTTCTTTTTCAATGGAGTTTTTAGAGAGTAGGTTTTTGGAAAGGGTTAAGTTGGTTATGATTTGGGTAGTTCAAATTTCTGAAGTATATGAGGTGGTTAAAGGCTTAAAATTACTTAAATAAGTCTATATAAACAATATAAAATGACCTCACTTTAAACTAACCTCAAAAGGAATTACCTAAAATGTCCCTTCCTTGGCCGAGACTTGGCAGATTTTGCAGGCTTGACCTACGCCTGGGACCTACTGTTCGTAGGTGGGACTACTGGCCGTCCTACAAGTACGTAGGTCATGACCTGCAGCTCAACTTTGAGGGCTTGACCCAGGACCCCCACCTACGGGGCATGGGTCCACCTACTTGCCATAGGTGCCAACCGTAGGTGGCCCTTTCTGGGCAGGCCTAGGGAGTCTTGGGGGTTAGGCTTTAGGGTCCTCCTCAAGAACCCTTGGTTTGCCATTAGGGGGGTCGTACCTTGACATTTAACCCCTAAACCCTTCATCCTAAGTTCGGGATGACATTCTACAATTCTAAACCACACATCAAACTCAAAAACTCTAACGTAAGGCTCTAGTTTCCCCTACTAGTTTTTCGGGTGTTACAATATCTCCCCCTTGGGAACATTCGTCCTAGAATGACGATCTTGCCACCTTATGGAATTAAAGACTCAAGACTAGCATCCCATCATGCATGAAACATTAAAATAAGGCACAATTCAAAGGAGGAAAAATCAATTCCATCTCTACATGTTCAATGCAACACAAGGAAGTAGGAACTACATCTAACAACCCATTATGCATGAAAACTTCATCATTTCAATATTCATAAGAGGAACTACCTTCTCCAACTCAAAGCATGTTCATCATAACATCATGAAGAAAATTATGCAATTACTCTCGAAAGCACATTTAAGCAATTTCAACAATTCATCTCATGAAGCATATAGGCAACTCATACTAAATGCACATCAACACGAGGAACATAAATCATGAAAACTCATTTTCTCATTAAACATGAATTCATCAAGAACATGAATAACATAAGGAGACCATGGAAACACATAAATCACACATGACTCCAAAACATGAAACAAGCCACAAGGAACTCTTTGTCTCAAGCTTGAATAGGAATAGAAGGAAGATATAGGGATATCGGAACTCTCAACAATCTTGCTTTCTAAGCATACCATCTCCCCCTTGGGAGTAAACCACTACTAAGGCTAACATAAAAATCTAACAATTAGCATTGGGACCTTAAATAAACATTTACATCTATAAGGAATTATCAACATACTGGTGCCTTCATCCGGAAGAGCTCATTTGTCCTCTCTAGACCAGAGTGCATAGAAACGACCATACTTTGGAACATTGGGATCCAGACCACTAAGAGAAGCTTGTTTGGCCTCTCTTACTTTTGCCACAAGTGTAGGGCAATTCTTCACTTGATGATCACTATTTCCACAACCATAGCAACCATCCGTACCGGCTAGGAACTTCCCATGGTGCTTTTTTCCACATTTGGTGAAAGTAGGCTTAGGAAATGGAGACCCATTACCTTTCTCTTGGTTAACCCTAGGAGTGTTTGAAGAAACTTGGTTAAAGGATCTCCTTTTGAACCTTAGTTGACCTTGTTCATCGGACCTAGCTCTTTTCATCTCTCTATTCTTTCTCTTAAGTTTTGACTCTTCCATTTGTTGTGCATACACCATAAGCCTAGAGATATTCATGTTATCATGGAGCATTTCCGTACGGCATTCTTCCTCAACTAGGTTGGACACACCCATCACAAATCTACTCATCTCATCCATCGGCTCTGCCACCATAGATGGAGCATACTTGGATAGTTGGGTAAATTTCAAAGCATACTCTTGAACACTCATCCTACCTTTGCCTAAGGTTAACAAATTCTTCCACCTTAGCCTCTCTCAACTCTCGGGGAAAGAACCTATCAATAAATATTTTCTTAAACACCTCCCAATCAATGGGACCCGCTCCTACCGGCCTATTTCTTTTCCATTGAGTATACCAAAATTTAGGCAACATCCTTCAGTTGATAAGCGGTTAGTTCCACTTTTTCTACCGAAGTCACCCTCATAGCATTAACTACCTTATAAACCTCATCCACAAACTCTTGAGGATCCTCTCCCACTTTAGAACCAAGAAACACGGGATGATTCATCCTAACAAAATCCCTCAATTTAGAAGCGGTGGAGTTCACATTGGGTTCACATGAGTCCCAACATCTCTAGTAGCTTGGGCCGTCATAGTTTGGGATTGAGTTGTCACGGCTTGAGCCATCATTAGAAGATCCGACCTAACTTCCACATCCGACATGGCCGGAGGGTTAATCGGAGCTTGATTAGCTTGAGGAGATTGATTCTCTTGAGGAGCTTCTTCATTGACATTATTGCCCTCCATTCTCCTTGTGTTTTCCCTTCATGTATTCATATCCTGAAGACACAAAAGATGGATTATGAGATGGACTTTATAGAGTTAAACTCCATGGTACGACTTAAGAATAATGAAAGAGGTGTAGTTTCCTAACATCTTATAGCCTCACATTCATAAATGTGGCACGCTTCACACTCATGAACAAGACTCTACAAGACGTGGCTTATGAGACATCATCCTAAAACCATCCCAAAATCTTATGCTCTGATACCATGTTTGTCACGACCCGAGCCTACATCCCGGACATGACACGGCGTACAAGACTCTGAAAAACCTCATACAAGCCTCATAGCATATCATGACATAAGGTAATAGAAAATGGTGTGGAATTTAAAACTTTTAACCATACAATCAAAGTCTTTTATAAAATGCAAGAGGAAGTCTAACTTGTATCAAATAGCCATCTAATACAATCTTAGAATCAACAATAAGGTCACAGCCCTTCAACATAGTCTGAAACATAAAATGACAAGAAAGGAAACTACTAATGAGTCAAACGTCCTCGAATCTTGAGGACCCACCACAAGCAAGGAGAATAGTCGATCCAAGGAAGAACATCCCAAACACCGGAACATACACTTTGTAGAAAAATGTAGAAGAAGTATGGGTTAGTACAAAAATGCACTAAGTATGATAGTCATGCATAAAAATCATGTTGAAAAGGACATTTTAGTTGAAAACCATGCATTTAACAAGTTTGAGAATCATCATGTACTTTTAGTATAAAACATGAGTCACAAGCATAATCATCATATAAATCATTATAACACATTAGAACCATATCTTCAGTAACCCTAAGTTATACTTGTGCAATTTATGAATGGCATCCCATTATACCACTCATACTAAGTACCACTTTTGAGGCCACCATAAACATGTTACCATTCTTCATTCTCATCTTTAGTTAATACTCATAGACAAGGAACATTCACATTTAATAAGTCATGAAAAGAAAAGCAACTCATAATAACAATCCAAGTTAAGCATACACCATTACCTTTAGCCTTTATGTCAACATTCTCAATAGCATCATTATAAGCACATTCATTTCATTAGACATTATGAAATTTGAGGAACACACCATAGCCACTCTTAAAGCCTACTCGTGCAATGCATGAATGGCATCCCATACTACCACCCACACTTCATAGAAACTCTTGAGTAACCATAGCACATAACTCACATGATGGGAATAAGCTCTAACCGACATAGACCATGTGAGAAAATCATGGAATCTGGTGTTTATCCCACACTATAAGGGTTGGTCTACTTGCCTAAGGTAGAACCAGTAATTTAGCTTAGGTGGATCCACTAGCTAAGAACCTATGTGGACACATAGTTATAGGATAAGGAGGTTGTTACTAGAAACCCGGCCTAACATTGGGAGAGCTTCCACCTCACAATATCCACTTGGTGCTAAGCATTAAATTCCCATAGAGTAGTTCATTTTATTTTAACAGTAATATTCATGAGAGGGATACCATTGGCCGACTCAAGGTACATTACTACACACATGAAAGGGTGTCATTAGCCTACCGATTCAAGGTACATTATTAGACACATAAAAGGGTGCCATTAGCCTACAGATTCATGGTTCATTATTAGGATAGCTCATTTAATCCTCATGAAAGGGATACCATTGGTATACCGATTCAAGTTTCATCATTATAGTAGTTCATGGACTCATCATGAAAGGGATACCATTGGTGTACCGATTCAAGACAAAGCCTTAGAATACTTCGTTAGTCATTTATGAAAGGGATGCCATTGGCCTACTGATTCAAGGTTCATTATCACACACATGAAGAGGATGCCCTAAGCCTACCAATTCAAGGTATATTATACATTGAGAAAACCTTTCACAACAAGTAATCATCATTCACAAGTGTATAATTGAGAATAGCCTTTCAACAACACCACAATTTCATTATAATCATGATCACATTACTTTCAAAGTATTCACAAAGCATGTACACAAACATCATGTTTATACAAAATCTCATAATTTTCCCTTCAAGGACCATGAATCATAATTCACCAACACACCTAGAATTACTACAATTAGGCATGGATAAGAACATGATTTAAATAAATAAACTACTACAAGAACAATTTCATAGTATTCACCTTACTACAATTTACCCACATCACAAAGTCATAAATTAGAGTTATGAGGAATTCATGGATTCATGAGAGATTTATCATAAAACCACCATAAAACAGAAATTCAATCATAATATAGGATAATTAAATCATTGAAAATGTTTTTAGAATGAAACCATGACTTGGAGTGAAAACCCTAGGTTTTGGAGAATTTCTAACTTTGGAATTGAGAGTTTGAGGACTTCATGGATGAAAGCATTCCATGAATCAAAGACTACCATACCTTAGGTGTAGAAATCCAACAAATTCGTGTGAGAAATACTCCTTCTTCATTCCCTAACTTGATCTTCTTCTTCTTCTTTTTCAATGGAGTTTTTAGAGAGTAGGTTTTTGGAAAGGGTTAAGTTGGTTATGATTTGGGTAGTTCAAATTTCTGAAGTATATGAGGTGGTTAAAGGCTTAAAATTACTTAAATAAGTGTATATAAACAATATAAAACGACCTCACTTTAAACTAACCTCAAAAGGAATTACCTAAAATGTCTCTCCCTTGGCCGAGACTTGGCAGATTTTGCAGGCTTGACCTACGCCTTGGACCTACGGTCCATAGGTTGGCCTACTGGACATCCTGCAGGTCCGTAGGTCATGACCTGAATTTGAGGGATTGACCCACGACCCCCACCTATGGGGAGTGGGTCCACCTACTGGCCGTAGGTTCCATCCGTAGGTGGCCCTTTTTGGGTAGTCTTGGGGGTTAGACTTTAGGGCCTCCTCAAGGACCATTAGTTGGTCCTTGGGGGGTCGAACCTTGACGTTTAACCCCTAAATCCCTCATCCTAAGTTTGAGAAGCGAATCTACAATTCTAAACCACACATCAAACTCAAAAACTCTAACGTAAGGCTCTAGTTTCACCTACTAGTTTTCAGGGTGTTACAATATTTGTGATTGATCTACTTGTTACATGTGATTGACATGCTTGATGTATGTTGGTTGTTGAACTGTACTAATGAACTGTGTGGTTAAGCCTTGTGAATTGTGTACTGTAGCACTGTTAGATTGGGTTGATTTCTATGCAGGTTGTAGTTTGAGGAGGTTTAATTGGGATGACAGTAGTATTTTTTTTCTAGCTAGATTTGTCTTGTTTATCAGGTTGCTTGCTGAGTATCTTGTTGTTTGGTACTCATTACTTGCTTCTACAATTGTGTAGGTTCCGAGCTTGGTACCATGTGATTGCTCTTCTTCTTCTCCCATTTCCAAGGCTTGTTGAAGGACTTGAGAGGTAGTTGTTTGTCATCCTGGCGGACCCTCTTTTTCCTTTACGTTATGCTTTGTTCTATTTGGGAAATAAGGACATTGAGACTTGTACTTATTTTTTCAATTTTCGCACTTTATGCATTAGTGGCTTGTACACGTGACAACTAGATTTTTGGGGTTATAGTAGAATGACTAAGTTTTCAGTCTTTCTGTTATTCTTGCTTTACATTCCGTTTTTCTTTTATTTCGTTGGGTTGAGGCTGATTTGTCTTGGTTGGAATAGACAAGTGTCATCACATCTATTTTTGAATTGTGACAATGCATTTTTATAAAAAGAAAAAATATGTATTTTTTTGTAATGAGTATATATTTAAACTATTCATTATTCTTTTTTCAGTCAAATTCGTGAAACATTTGTTGTTGAAATTTTATTCCTTTTTATACCATTCTTTGAATGCAATGTTTATTTAATTTAAATGTGCATACTTTTGGCCAAATATGGAAAAAGAATTTGAGAAGAATATCATTATCTTTAGTCAAATAAACAAAGTTAAAAATAATAGATTTGACCTTAAAAGATGATTTAAATAATTGGTGAAATTAAAAAAGATTAAAATATATTTTATTCTAAAAACACCTCATGGATAAGAAAATTTATGTGACAACGCGTGTATCACACTTCTATGATATCATAACTATTAAATTATCAAGTTAAGAAAGATAATTAGGTCAACATTAAGTTTAACTATATACTGAATAAAACTGGTCAAGTTTGAAATTATTTTTAATTCATTCAAACTTTATATTGTAAGATAAAATGGGATATATAGTTATATTTATATTTTATATCTATACCTGACTATTTCAAACCAATTCACTTCATATTTTAAATGCACATTTGTATGAATGACTAGTTAACACAATAAAATTATAAGGATTGAGACATGAGTAACTTGTACAACAAATGTACCTTTTCTAAGATTCCCTTATATATGTGGTAAGATTTCAATTGATCTAAATCTTTATTTTTGTATAAAAAGTTAGTATTAATTTTTTTCTACTTATTATTTAAATTGTAATTTCTTGACAAGATATAAAATGTTTACATTTACAACAAATATCCTATAGTTATGTTATAACTTATTATATTAGAGAGGATTACTATAATTAATAAAATAAAATGTTAGCAATGTGTTTGAAATATATTATCATAATTTTTTTTATATAATTTTTTTCTATTTACTGATATGAAAATTTGAGTAATTTAATTGAAGATCTAAAATTTTTAAAAAGAAGAAAATCTTTATTTCTTCTACTATTGTAAATATTTGTTTTCATTTTTTTTTCTTCCAAACTTCAATATTTTCTTAGAAAAGTAAAATATTTAATAATTAATAGGACTCACAATTTTGGCGCTTAAAATAAATACTTTATTAGTGTTATTCTTGAACTGTCATTGCATTTACTAAGAATAAATATTTAAATTTAACATTATTAACCTCTAGGGATCATTTGATCGACACAATAATGATAATAATTTCACAATATATCATGATATTATCTTATCCAGCATTTAATAACGTATATTATTTAAGTCCAAAATTATTTATCACAAAATTTTAATATATATAATAAATAAATAAATAAATATATATATATATATAT
>NW_006239176.1:113437-148665 GCF_000226075.1 Solanum tuberosum | reverse complement strand
TATATATATATATATATATATAGTAAATCAATCTCCTGTAAAATATCCCATCAACACAAGAGATATTCTTGTCTAATCCTATCCACCCACAAATCAACCCCTATGAATGAAAAGTCGTATATTAAATGCAATTAGTATTATTTATAACATTAGGATCTAAAATTTATAAAAAGAAAACAAATGGGTAGAGAAGTAATGAGAGTCTCATACCAACATATGACAATAAAATTCAGACACGTGACATGTCACAATGAGGTAGTCATCAGTGCAGTGTACGTTAGTTGTAGCTCATTGGAGAGGTTGGAACTATGGGAAGGTCTCGAAAAAATGGCAGCTAGTGTTGATTTCTTGAAGAAACAGAAAAGTTAGGAGGACTACCAGTCGCTCAACAAGAAACGACTGATTTCGCATAATGTTTGAGCTCATGTAATCTCTCTGAGATAGCCTTCAAAGGTAGCTCTTATACGTGATGGAACGGGAGAATTGAGGAAGAATGTATATTCAAAAGTTGGATCAAGAGTTTATGCAACAATTTCCAACAAGTGAAATGCACAATATGATAAAGACAAGGATCAGACCATGCTCTGCTACATATGATATGTAAAACTTTGCAGGAAGACATAGTAAAATCTTTAAGGTTTTAAAACTTCTGGACTAAATATAAGAAGTTTAAGGAGGTGGTACAACATTAGTGGTCGATCAGTGTTATGGGAAGCCCATTCTTTGTGGTCCAACAGAAAATGAGAAATTTAAAAAGGGCTCTATTACAATGGAGCAAGGAAACATATGGTAACATCTTTGAGAAAAATAGCTACCCTGGAGGACATAATTAAAGTAAAGGATCAACAAATGGAGGTAAGGCCCACAGATGAAAATAAGGAAGAACTTGCTAAGTAGAAGAAGCAGTTAGAAGATACTACCAAATAGAGGAGGAATACTGCAAGTAAAAGACTGGGATACAGTGGTTCAAGGAGGGTGATAGAAACACATAAAATTTACTCATATGTGAAAGTAAACATGATAAAGTTGATGATTGGGGAGATTCAAACGGATCAGGGGGACATACTACAAAACACAAATAACATAGGGGAGGAGGCAGTAAAGGTGTTTAGAGAACAGTTCAAAGAATCTCAAAGAACTGAGGAGTTTTCTATGCTGACGGTAATCCCTAAAATAATAACAATAGAGCGAAATGAAGAAACGACAAGGGCTCCAATGTTGGAGGAAGTTAAGAGAGCAGTATACAGCTTGAATAAAGATAGTGTGTGGACCCAATGGCTTTTCAGGAGAATTTTTTCAATCCTGTTGGGAAATAATAAATGAGAATATATGGAGGATGGTGATGGCCTTTTCTTGTTGTGGTGAGATTCCAAAGTTCATAACACATACTAATGTTGCTCTAATCCAAAAAATGAACAAGGTTTACAAACCTAAGACCAATCAGTCTCAATTCATTTGAGAACAAGATTTTGTCAAAGGTGTTACATGAGAGGATGATACCAGTATTACCTACATAATCTTAAAGAATCAATCGGGATTTATGAAAGGAAGAAGCATTGCGGAGAATGTTCTTCTTTCAAGAGATTATCTGGGATATTAGTAAAAGGAGTGACTGTTATAATGTGGTTGTCAAATTAGATATGACCAAAGCCTATGATAGGGTATCATAGATCTTTCTTACAAAAGTTATGAGGGGGTTTGGCTTTGATGAATGAATCATTGATATGGTGTGGCGATTAATATCAAATAATTGGTATTCCATTTTGGTGAATGGACAGACCTTTGGTTTTTTTGAATCAACAAGAGGATTGAAGCAAGGTGGCTCCCTATCACCTACTTTGTTCATAATTGCGGCAGAGGTACTAGCGAGAAGTATCAATAGTTTAAATGATGATGCGGCCTTCAGAAGATTTGCCAAGCCTAAATGTAGTAAAGAGATTAATCATCAACCATATGCAGATGATACAATATTATTATGTTCGAGGCACAAGCGGTCAATGAAGAAAATGATGGAGGTATTAAGAGGATATGAATATGTTTCTAGGCAGCTCATTAATCTGACAAAAAGTTATGTTTATTTGCATGAAAAAGTACTAATTGTTGTTTGTCAAAGGATTACAGGCATAGCTCAAGGATATTTCCCTTTTACTTACCTTGGATGTCCTATTTTCTATGGAAGGAATAAGAAGTAACACTTTGAAGATTTGATTAAAAAGGTGATGAGAAGGGTTATGGGGTGGCAGAATAGATTATTATCATATATAGGACGATATGTACTAATTGATCGTGTGTTATAGTCAATTCCTATATGTAACGATCCGAGCCTACACCCTGGACGTGGCCGTCACTCGAGAACCATTGTTGGCCCTCAAGCAAACCCTCATCCTGGCTGACTAAAAGAGGAAGACTAACTCATGCATACACAAGCATCAAACTAAAAGAAATGTCAAATCAACAGTGTATTACATCTCAAAACTCTCTGAATATACTGAGTATTAAACATAAGTTTTAAAGAAAACCTCTGAAATTGAAACACTCTCCAAAACTGTTTGTCTATGAAGCCTCTACTATACAAAGATGAGAGTCGGGACAAGACTCGTGGCTCCTCAAGAGAACTACTACTAACAACTCATAAAACTAGAGTTCTTCAAAAGCAAGGAGGTCTTACTCAAAAGCTAACGAGCAGATGAAATGATCTCAACGGACTCATTGAATGAACGAGTATGTAATATAATTGAATAACAAATCTGAATGAAAGGACTGCAATATATATATATATACTGAATGGAATGTAAAGAAATAAAGAAGTGAAATCATTAAAACTTTACAAAAATACTTTATCATCTCTGAACTCAACATATTAAGTGATATAATAAAAAATACATTTTTACCTCTATTTGGAATATTCTCTAACCGACAACCATCACTATGAACAACATGATTATACAACGTCTCGCCTACGCTGCCAGATTTGTCTTATACTGTGCCGGGGTATAGAACCTCTCAACTAAGTGGATCCTCTAAGTAATAAGGATTCATCTAAAAAGTATGATCATGTACCCATGTTGGTAAGACATGGTTTATGAGGATTTAACTGCTCTGAAATATCTCTGAAACTCATTACTTATTTAGAAAACAAGGTTTCTCTTTGCTCAATGTAAAAATACATTATGGGTTGAGATAATTACTCAAACGGCTTCTTTAAGAGGTAACTTCTTTGTACTAAATCTTTCTGAACACTCTTTTACTTTTCTTAAAATAATACTCTTTTTCTTCATGTAAAAATGAAACATGTGGGAAATACTTAGTTTCCTTATACTCTTTCTTAAACTCCTCTTTACTTCCTCAAAAACTTGGTTTAAAGCAAAAATGCTGGCTTCAAAAAGTTCTCAAAAGTTATAACTCAAAATAGGTTCATGCTGAAATATAAACATGTACAACTCAACTCTTAAGGGTCTCAATAACAATATAGAAGAACTCATTGCTCAGAACTCAACGATACTAATAATCTCAAGAATACTTAATTAATAGGGTTCATGCTGAAATATAGACATGAACGAATCAACTCAAGAATCTTAATGTATCACATATAACAATTCAATAATTAGAAATAGAATTCTAAAAAGAATCAGGAAATCAATAACTCAGAACTCAACATTAACTCATCTCAAGAATTCTCAAATATAAGGATAGAACCCTATATTAATCTTTTAATGATTTGAAAATAGATGTAGGGCGTGAGGATGAACTAGTCCAACTCTATGATAGCCTTACAGCCCTGGGAAGAACAACGTTCTTGGTGAAATTGACAAAATTTGAAGAATAATAGAAAACCCTAACATTTTTTCTCCTGAATCCTTGCTCTAAGTCTTTGAAGTGTTAAAGAACGTAATATAATGTGTTTCACTGTTTAGACTATTAATTAGGTGAAAAAGGATCGTGGTTTAGGCTTAAAAGGGCTGAGAAAAGACTAAACTACCCTGCTTAAAATTGGCGAAAAACCTTATACGGGTCCATCTACGGTTCCTAGTTTGATCTATAGGTCCGTAGATCCCATCCGTGGAATTTATATTGAATTTGTAAGGCTCAAAAGTCCATTTACGAGTCCAAACGATGGCTCGTAGTAGTTCTTACGACCCGTCGGTTGGATCCGTAGGATTTGGGTCCCAAAATTTGACTCCCAGTATTCTACTGACGACTTGAAAGTATGGGTCATCGCTCAACCTATGGCCCATCGGTTGGATCCATCATTCACAAACGCGAAAAACTTTGATATGACAGTCTCTCATAAAATGGTCATAACTTCTTACTCTGAATACAAAATGAGGCAAACTTGGTGGCGTTGGAAAGAGGACTCAAAGACCTTTCATTTGGTAGGTCATAGGCCACCTAATTCATTATGTGCCGGGAGATATGATTGTTTGAAGTTAACCTAGTAGAATCTTATGTCAAAACTCAATCGATAATGAAGCTTTCAACTCAACTTTGTGCTAGGGGGTTCTTGTGACCTTAATTCATATCCAAAATTATTCCCACACTAAGGAAATGACCTTAAAACCTAAGAACAATCTAAGAATCCCCGAATACTACCTTACATGTAAATAAAGAATAGCTCGGATCTTAACTTAGAAATTTTTGGGATGTTACACTATATATCTGTTATCTGCCATGAATCCTCCAAAAGGGGTAATAGATCAAATCCACAAGATTTCAGTGAAATTCTTCTAGGGTCATATAGTGGAGTTAAATGGAAACATTGGGTCGCTTGGGAGACATTATGTTTACCAAAGGATGAGGGTGGTTTAGGATTTAGGTCCCTACATGATTTTGCGGATGCGTTACTTGCCAAGCTTTTGTGGGTGTTCAGAACATCTACCAACTCCTTATGGAGTGAGTTCATATGGAACAAATATTGCAAAAAGTGGCATCATGTTATGGCCCAAGGGAATGGAAGGTCACATGTTTGGCAGAAAATGATTAAAATTATAGAGGAGATTGAACATAACATTTGGTGGCAAATCAAATTAGGAGAGGTGAGTTTCTAGTTTAACAATTGGATAGAATAATGGGCCCTATATTATGTCGAAGAGGAGATTAAGGTCAGAAGCTTCATAATTGGAGACAAATGGGATAACAAAAAGTTATTCCACTATGTATCTGAGGAGACGACTCATCATATTATGACCAATTTCATCAGTATTTAGTAATGGGGAGCAGAACAAACCATGGTGGACGAACAATGTGAATGGCAGTTTTTAAGTGTCACGACCAGAGCCTACACCCTAGACGTGGTCGACACTCGAGAACCATTGATGGTCCCCAAGTGAATCCTCATCCTGACTGACTACAATCAGAAGACTAACTCAAGCATATAAAGCTTAAAACTGGAAAAAAAATCATTGAACTCAATTATAGAATCTTTAACTCAAAAGATTAACTCAGAATAAAATAGATGGTACTCAAAAATCTTTGAGATTATTACTCAAAAATCTTTCTCTAAAAAGAGATGGTACTCAACTGCTCAAAACACTTTTGGGAAATCTGAGTTTCCTCCTCATTTAAATGTGAAAACATTTACTCTTGGGAATAGTTAGTTCCCATATATCATTTTAAAGAAAATGAACTCAACTCTACTCTTCCTCAAAATCAACTTCTCAAGTCTTAAAACAAGTTTAGAAAAATTTGTAAAAGACTTCTCAAAATATGGTTCATGCCGAATTATGGACGTGAACGACTCAATTCAAGGTTTTTCAATAACCATACATAGAACTCAATACTCAAAACTCAACAACTCCAGAACTCAAGAACTTCAATGATACTACTCATTTCAAGAATGCTCAACTCAGAAGGTTCATGCGGAATTATGGGCATGAACAACTCAACTCAAGGACTTCATGATACTACGCATCTCAATAATGTTCAACTCATAGGGTTTATGCAGAATTATGGACATAAACAACTCAACTCAAGGACTTCATGGGTAACATGTAATAGTCCCATGATTAGGAATATAATCTCAAAAGGATTAGGAACTCAATACTCAAGACTTAGAACTTGAAGATACTACTTCTCTCAAAGATGTTCAATTTATGAAGTTCATGCAGAATTTATGGGCATGAACGACTCGACTTGAAGGTCTACATAACAATATGGAACTCATGTATACGACTCTTCTCATTCTCATACTCACTTACTTGAGTCTTGAAACAAGTTATTAGAAATTATTGAAGACTCCTCAAAAGACTCAAAGGGACTTTCTCAAAATACTCAAAAAATAAACTCTCAAGGCTTGACTCTTATCTCAACCTTAAATTTGAATTATGAATTGAAGAGTTATGATTTATGATACAAAGGATATCGTGATGATTAAATGAGTTTTAGATAGATAATCATGAGAAATGGTCGAAAACACTGTCTGGGGAGCAAGTTCATGATGCGCAGATGAATTATAATATTTGGTCACGAAATAATTTGAAACAATGGAGTCCGCGTTCTCTCCGCGACGTAGAGAGGAAAATTTCACTCTGAGGAACATGTTCGCATCGCGGACCTGGTATCTTATTTTCTATCGATCTTTTCATACTCATTTTTTTACCCTAATTTGCCTAGAATCAAATAGTTTCTTTCCCAATCACTTAGATTCAAATACTCCACTTATGTACACTATAATCTACTCCAACCCACCCTCAATTCACTAACTATTATCTCAAGAATTCATCAAACCTATCCTAATTCAAGAACGGAAACAATACTTTCAAGAAACAAATCAAGAACTCAAATTCTTCAACTTCAAGAACGAAACTTTGCTGAAAATAATATGATTGGAGTGTGGGTGAACGAACCCAACACTATGAGAAACTCACATACCTCTTAGAGATCAAACCCTTGGCCAAAATCCGTAACGAAACTCAAGAATCTCGACGAACGCTTTGATCTTTTTCTCTTTTCTCCTCTTTTCTCTTCTTTTCTCTACTTAAACTCTCAACTAAAACCCTAAGCGTAGATTATGATTATAAAACTGAACCAAATCAGTTTAGACCCCTAAAACCTTACTAAAAAATGAATTAAATTTGATTGGGTAAGGAAAAGACCAAAATACCCCTCGTATTTTCGGGTAACTTTCCTTAACTGGACAGCCTGACTTCAAAAAGGCATATCTCACTCATCCGAACTCAAAACTTAACAAACTTGGTGGCGTTGGAAATATAATTCAAAGTCTTTTCATTTGATATATTATGGGCTACCTAACTCATCGTGTACCGAAAGTTATGGTCATTTGAAGTTGACCCAAAACTTAAAGAACTTACGAATGACTTGAATGAATTCTCTTTAGTTCTTCTTGGAACTCAAGGTGCTACATCTAGTGACCTTAACACTTAAGAAATTTTAAATTCCTCGATAAAATCCTACTAACAACGATGGATGGTTCGAGTCTTATCTCAAAAAAATTCTGGGATGTTACATTAAGATTATTTTTTTCTTATGGAGAGCATAGAAAGGAAGGATTGCCACTGATGATAATTTGAAGAGAATGAGAATTAACATTGTTTCTAGATGTAAACACAACAAATAGAGACAATGTCCCACCTATTTCAAACAACTTTTAAAGCCCAAAAGCTATGTAGGTATTTTGCTTCATGTGCAAGTGTAGATATAGAAGGCAGAAATCTTATGCAGACTATAAAATATTGGTGGTATGCTGAAGCCCCTAGCAAACTCAGGATTATTCTTAGAGATATACCAACATTGATACTATAGAGCTTATGGAAGAGGTGAAATCATATTAAACATGGAGGACAAATCAACTTGGAAGAACTGGTAAAACAGGTGACAAAAAACATCCAGTTGATGACAGTGGGAGAAGCTCATGTCTCAACTTATTTGGGAAGGTCTGGTCGGACGTGGATAATATATTAGGATCATACAAGCCTAAAATATACTACCATATTGTTCAGTGGAAACCACTATCAAGTGCAATGCAATACAGATGGAGCTAGCAAAGGAAATCCAGGGGAGAGTGCTATTGGGTTTTGTTTCAAGGACATGAATGGAGATATAATTTATGCTCAAATTAAAGGAATAGGATTTGCCACAAATATAGAAGTAGAGGGTAGAGAAATTCAAGAAGCTTTGAAAATCAGTTCTAGGAATGGCTTTCAAAATATCTTGATTGAGCCAGATTCCCTTACTTTAAAGAACATCATAGGACTTGGAGGATACCATGGGAAATTGCAAAAATAGTGGAAGATACAATGAAAGAGATGCGGAAACAGAAGGCTAAAATCAAACATATCTTGAGGGAAGGCAATCAAATAGCAGATTATTTAGCTAACTTAACTATTAATCAAACAAACAAACAAGAATTCAATGGCTTTACAAATCTACCAACAACAGACAAACGGATCATAAATATGGACAAAACACAGACTTTATCCATCAGAATAAGAAACAAGCAAATTAGGCATCATGAAGATCCAAGGTCAGTTATAAGAAAAACTGGGAGGGGGAGCATCAAAGTTAATTACATAGAAGTATACCCTCAGAAGGGTATCATTACAGCTACTAAAATAATTTTTTTGCTAATCCATATTAGCACAAAAAAAATCGCCAAAAAAGCAAGATTACAGCATCATTGCTAACAATCAAGCATGGAGGTCAGCGCAGGGTCCAAGCAGGGATGAATATGCAGCACAATATCAACTCACAGAAAATAATGAGGAGTCAGAATATAAAAAAAGAGTAAGGGATAGGAAAATAGATTTGCGTCCGGATGACTACCATTACAAACTCCACGATACAGGGGACGACATGTCACCTCCTGAATAGGATCACGAGATGAGTCAATCAGTAGTGAAGGCAGATAACCTACACATCAGTAGGGAACACTCCTGTGAGAGCAATGAAGCACAAACATTGAGAGATACAAGGCAGAAACAAACCTAGAGGAAAAGGCGACGAAGAGTAAAGCTTAGGCGACGGTTGGAAGGGATCATCTGGGAGACTGAGAGGAAAATGGAAAGATCAAAAGAGGTGGAGGATGTTAGGATCACTTTCCTAATTAAGGGAGACGGGTTTGGTATATGTAGGCTCGGATTGAATGAGTTTTATTATTGGGCCCTTTGGCCAGACTGATGTATCTAAAGATTATTATTATAAATACAAAAAAGGGTAAAAACTACCCTTAAACTATCCAAAATAGCTTAAATATACCCTTAAACTATATTTCGGCTCAAAAATACCCTCCTCATCAAATTACTGGACCACACTTACCCTTCTAGTTAATGGAAGTATCCATGTGTGTGTTAAATGCCACATGAATGCCACATGTGCACACCAAACAGACTTCACCTCCACATAGACGACTACGGAAAAGGGTCAAAACTATCCGTAAACTATTCAAAATAGCTTAAATATACCCTTAAACAATATTTTGGCTCAAAAATGCCCTTCCCGTCTAACTATTAGACCACACTTGCCCTTCTGTTTAACGGAAGTATCCATGTGTGTGCTAAAATGCCGCATGGACTCCACATGTGCACGACAAACACACCACACCTCCACATATATTACTTAAAGCTTTAATTTCACTCTTTTCCCCTCATTTCATCCTGAAAAGTATATATTGAACCAAAAAAAAAGAAAAAAACATTTGCGTAAACTTGTATAAATAACTGAATGAAGTAGAGAAATTGAATTTGATGACCATTTCAAATACAATAAAAGAAACGATCTAAGGTATAATATAAATACACTCATTTTAATTAATCAATTAACACTAATTTATTATTTTAATTTCTCTTAATAATTTTTTTTTAAACAAATCTTAGTAAAGCTTTCTTGTTGATTCAATTCACGGCCATGGCGCAAAATAGCAGCTGCCATAAGAGACCTAATATACCTATCAGCAGAACTATAGGCACATGGAAGAAGACTACGGCGTCTTCTCTCATGGTGGTGACCGAGCTCTGCCACATCAATGTCGGTGATTTTGCTAATGAGGAAAACTTGACAAAAGACTGGGACGAAACCTTCGATTGCTACTACATCAACGAAGACCTACTAAGTCTTTATAGATTTCTTAATTTAATTTTGTTTTACCAATTACCCTATTTTTGTTCAAGTTTTTAGCTTTTGTGGTCCCTAATCTAGAAGATGCTCTAAATGATTGTTAAGGGAGTTTTAGATTTTATGGAAAGTTAAAGAAACATTCAATATAATAGATGATTTAAGGATTAGATAGCAGAATTAATTTGAATTTTGTTTAAGTTGTGATCTTCAAAGTACAACATATTAGTATCAGAATATATGGAACTAAATTGAGTCAATGTATATTGTGTATTCATATAGATATACCCAAATAAGGAAAGGATGAAATGAGGGGGAAAGGAGTGAAATTAGGGCTTTAAGTCATCTATGTGGAGGTGAGATGTGTTTGGCGTGCACATGTGGCATTTTAGCATACATATGGATGGTATTTGTTAAACAGAAGGTCAAGTGTGGTCCAATAGTTAGACGGGAAGGACATGTTTTAGCCAAAATATAGTTTAAGGGTATATTTAAGCTATTTCAAATAGTTTAAGGGAAGTTTTAGTCGTCTATGTGGAGGTGGAGTCTGTTTGGCGTGCACATGTGGCATCCATGTCATGCCTCGAAGCTACCCCAGGATGCGGACACGGGACCTAGGATCATGAATGACCCCAAGCTAACCCTGCTGGCATATCATAAGCATACTTACAGATTTACTGAAATAAGAAAGTACTATGCAGAAGCTTAAAACATATCATGAACTAAAATGATGGGGAATACCCATTACTATCTGAATAAATAATTTGTGAGTTCAATGAGAAATATCAAACTCCAAAGCAAAAACTGAATCTAACTATGTCTGAAATAATGCCTCTAACTGACTAAAAATGTTGGGACATGCCCCAGCTAAATCTAGCAAAAATTGAAACTAAAGACTGAAGGTAGAAATTAAACATGTCAACCGTCCTTAAAGAATTAGAACTCACCACTGATGATGTTGGACTAAACATCGGGAACCGATATATGCTTGATCTGAATACTGAGGACCTGAACCTACATCACGAGAAGATGTAGCACAGAGTATGCGCCAGTACTTGAAAAGTACTGAGCATGCAGGATAGAATAAAGCTAAACAATATACATAACTGAACAAAGCATATAACTGAGCAACGATATAAGATGAGCATGACACTATAATGAAAATACTGGACGAGAACTAACTGAATGCAAAGACCAAGTTTATACATGCTGAAACTGAATACTAAACTGATAACATGGTCAATGCAATAGAATATGACTGTGGGAGCTACTAATAACCGACATAAAACCACATAAGAGAAAAGTGGAGTCCAATGTATACTCCCCATCGAGAGGACCCAATATATCCTGCTAGAGGTATAGAGGCATACTGGTGTGATCACTAAACTGATGCCCACAAAGGGAACTTATAATCTATCGGGGCACATAGTTCTGGGACTTAAAGGTGACTGACCCTAGTCCAACTCGGTTTAAAGTCTACTCCCAACTGAATATATGAAAACTATAACATAACTAAAGTAAACTGGATAGCTCAATAATCTGACGTGCAAATATGAAAATGCAACATTTATAACTGATAATGAAACATTCAAAATCCGAGGCATGCATATATGTTTATCTATCCTAGCTAATGTAATTCATGAACTAAAAGAACTACATCACTAGGGTTCTGAGTTTCATGAAAGAACTAAGCAACAACTCCATGAAAACAAGATAATCTGATTTGGATTAGTCTAATAAATCACAACATAAATTCTAAAATTCTAGAAACCCTAGGTCTAACATGTTGTAGATAATCAAGAATCTAACTGAATTCTAGGGACCTAATAGGTGAAAGCAACCCACTAGTGAAATCCCACATACTTGGTAACGAATTACATGGATAAATCTTTCGATTTCGGGGCTGAAACTAATGAAAACCTACAATGTTCTTGGACTAGGGCTTGATCGACTCTTTCTCCTTCTTTTCGTTCAACTTGATGACTTTTTGGAGAATGAGTTAACTAGGGTAAGTACTTATTAAGTTACTAGGCTAAAACTGACAAAAACTACGTATTTTAGGGGTTAAACGACGTAGTTTAGGAGTCCAACACATAGGGAAAAGACCAAATGACCCTTGACTTAAAAACGGTCAGGGACACTGACGGAACTGATCGACGGTCGATGGACTAACCCACGGTCCGTCCAGGTTAACCGTCGATGGGGTTCTGGGAGTTGAAATCTGGGGTCCGACCTACGGCCCTGACCATGGTCTAACCTACTGTCTGTGGGTTGACCCTTAGACCAATTTCTGGATTTTTTCTGGGAAGGCTGTCGGTGGCCATCTATGGACCCCACCTACGGTCTGTGGATCACCTTACGATCCGTGGGTGGCAACTGATATACTGTGAGTTTATGGTATTTTTGATATATTTCACTTAAGAGTTGTGTGTGTCTAGAGCCATTTTATATTAGAAATAATGTTTTATGTGTTATGTTTGCAGGAAATAGGCTTGGGCGCGATTGAGTGAGATGACAGCTGAAATTATGCAGAAGGAGCCACCCACGGACGTGATCCACAGACCGTAGGTCCTTTGACAGTCCATCAATGGGTAGGCGTAGATGGAGCATCAGGGAAGTATGACCAAGTGTGGAACAACAGAGCAACTAACGGATCGTAGGTCGACCCACGGGTCGTCCTGCACATCCGTCGAATGTGTTAAGAGAGTTGAAGTTCCAGTACCTGATGAAAAATCATAAGTGTGGACCCACGGTAGAGGACACCTATGGTCCGTGTTGCACGTCCGTCGTTGATGATCTGATAGTGAAGGTTCTAGTCCCTGCAGAAAAGTTCTAAGTGTAGAACAACGGAAGAGGACCTATGGACCGTAGGTCGAGTCGTCGATTGATGTCACGTTCCAGAAGTTTATTTCCTTCTTTCGTTTCCTTTTTGTTTAGGACATGTTTTTCTATAAATAAGGTATGTAAACCTCGTTTTTGCGGGTTAGACATTATTGTTTACTTTAGTTCTTGGTATTTTCTTTGGGAATTAACTTGCAAACTTTGGCAATTTGATTTCCGGATTTCGGTTTATAAGATTTTCTCTTTGAAATTCAATGGGAGATTTTGGGTTTCTTCTACTCTAAACATAAGTTCATGAATTCTCTTTATCAAAATATGAATTGTGTCCTTTCAAGAATGAGTAACTAAATCCACAACTAGGGTTGTGGGAACCATGAGCAATTAACAACGTATGAATTATAATTAAGTAATTCTTGAATAGTGTTTATGCATGTATTGGTAATTCTTTCGCTTAGAAGTGTTTTTAATGAGTGCACGCATTAGAACTCGCCTCTTTGCTACATGCAGGACCAAGGAGGTATTTAATGAGAAAAGAATTAACAACAGAGATTTAGTGGACGCTATCTAATAGTCTAATGTCAATTGGTGCGAGGGTGAAAACTAAGTCATACATTGATGTGATGTCTAATCTGAGGTAAAGTAAGGATTAGTAAAGTATACACTCGTAGCCGGACCAAGGTGCGTAGTGAAGTTCCCTATTTGTAGGAACAATCACTTAGGGACACCTATCTTACCAACTTTACATGTAAAACACTAGGAAAGGATTACTATTTTTAGGATTACCGCGTTAAAAGCTTATGGGGAACACATACACCCTAGTTTTTCTCTCATATTCATAACTTAATGTTTGAATCTTGCTCACTTGTTACTTAAACAACACTTAGTTATTTGATTACAAATATCCCCCTTTTAATTACTTGTTTTGGAAATAGTTTGGCTAAAAGGATATTATAGTGAGTTAAGTTTAAGTATGAACCATATTCCTCGTGGGATCGACCTCAACCTACAATTTAGGTTGTTTATTTGACGTTGACCACTTATACGGACCCCATCGACGGTCCGTTGGTCAATCCACGGACCATGGATGGCGTCCGTAGATCCCAGGTAAGTCCTCAAAAAATTTCTAACTTATAGGTGTTGGCCCATCTGATAGTGTGAGCACTACTGAGGGTGCTGGGATAGTTGATGAGAGCGCTATTGATGGCGTTCCTAGAGTTGATCATGCGGGCTCCGGGAAACCGGACCCACCCGCTTCTTGAGAGGTCTTCGGCGCATATGCGCCATAGGTTTGCTTTACCCTATGTTTTACTTTTGATTTTTTTTGTACATTAGGGACAATTGCACCTTATTTTGTTGGGGTGGGGTAAATGGATTGTGAGTGATACAGTGAAGTCTGAGTAACCCAACTCATAATCCTCTCTTGGGATTTTCTTGTCCGTGTTCTTTTCCCCCAAGAGACTGTTTTAATTTCTGTTGAACCGGCATGTTTAGGAATGTATGTGTAGAGGTAACTTGAAAAATGGAAGCATGATGGCATAAAAAGAATAAAAAAAACTAAGTCCGTCCAAAAAGTTTGAAATGTGCTAGATTTGTAGGCTTGATAAGTTGATTGTGCTGGATCTCAATATGACATGATAAGGAACCGATTTGACCTCATGACTTAAGCTAAAACTTGAATTGGGTAATCGAATAATCTGATAATGAAACAATGTGCCAAGTGTGTGTGAGGAAAGCTTGAATGTTCATACAGTGTGTGCCAATCTAGAACTTGTCATGTTGGTCCTGCTAAGATAATCTAGGCTAGAAGCTAGGAAATGATCATAGGCCCTTGTTCTGATAAGTCCACTAATGCCTAAAATGATCCAACCAAATGAAATAAATGTTCCCTTTGATCCAAATGTTTGAGCCTAATATAGACCACTTCTTTCAATTCACCTAACTCATCTTCCCTAAAATCATTGTTTTGGCCCCGGTCCCTCCATGGACATATGCACCTTGACTTGGGCCAAAAGCCTAAGTTAAGGGTGGCTAATTCAAAAGTTACCTTGATCTTGGTCCTGGTCCGACATTGGATATTGTGCACCTCAACTCATGCCAAACACATAAGTTGAGGGTGGCTGTGAAAAAGGAAACCGAAAGAAAAAAGGTATGGAAAGAGTTTTGTGTTGAAGAGAAAAACAGAAAAGAAAAAGATGTGACTTTGTGCAAAAGAAGCAAAGAGATGAAAAACAAAAGTGCTAAAAAAAATAAAGAAAACTAAAGTGAAAGATGAAGAAGAAAGTGAAAAATAAGAGCTATAAAGTCAAAAGTTGCATCTTTAAAAGAGTCAAGGGAAAGAAAAGAAAATAAAAAGATGTCAAAAATTGGTTGAGAAAAGAGGTAAAAAGCCAATGTAATGTCAAGGAAGGCAGAAAGTCACTAAAAAGTACACAAATATATTCTACCTGTGCCTACGTTACAAGCTAAGAAAGTCCTATAGTGATCCTAGTGAATAGTTGGAGAGTCTTTGCAGTGAAAATAAGGGCAAGCATATGGTATTGAGCACTAACTGTACTTGAAGTCACTTCTGAGCGTGAGTGTTGAATGAATCCTAAAATTCAAAATTCATATCTATTGTGTGAAAAAAAGATTTCATTTGAAGTGAGGGCATTAGTTACATTGTTGGAGAGTTGGTACCTTGGTGATTGTGAAAAGTGTATGTTGTGGTGTTGATTGGTCGATCTATGTCATATCTTGATCCACATGAGTTAGCTTGTTGAGTCTAAATGAAAAGATTTGCACTATTGTGATGGAATTGAGTTAGTAAGCTATATGATTGCTTGAGTTTGAATGATTGCTTCTACACAAGTGTCATTTAGAGTGTTAGTGTGTCGCTTGAGGACAAACAACAACTTTAAGTTGAGGGTGTTGATATACCATGAGTTTACGGTATTTTTGATACATTTTACTTAAGAGTTGTGTGTGTCTAGGGCCATTTTGTATTAGAAATAATGTTTTATGTGTTATGTTTGCAGGAAATAGGCTTGGACGCGATTGAGTGAGATAACAACATAAATTATGCAGAAGGAGCCACCCACAAACGTGATCCACAGACCGTAGGTCCTTTGACGGTCCGTTGATGGGTAGGCGTAAATGGATCATCAGGGAAGTCTGACCAAATGTGTAACTACGGAGCAACTGACGGACCGTAGGTTGACCTATGGGCCGTCCTGCACATCCGTCGAATGTCTTCAGAGAGTTGAAGTTCCAGTACCTGATGAAAAGTCCTAAGTGTGGAGCGGTCCATGCTGCACGCCCATCGTTGATGATCTGAGAATGAAGGATCTAGTCCCTGCTGAAAAGTTCTAAGTATTGACCAACGGAAGGGGACCTATGAACCGTAGGTCGACCCATGGTCCGTAGGTCGAGTCGTCGATTGATGCCGTGTTCCAGAAGTTTATTTCCTTCTTTTGTTTTGGACATGTTTTTCTATAAATAGGGTATGTAAACCTCGTTTTTGGGGGTTAGACATTATTGTTTACTTTTAGTTCTTGGTATTTTCTTTGGGAATTAACTTGCAAACTTTGGCAATTTGATTTCTGGATTTCGGTTTATAAGATTTTCGCTTTGAAATTCAATTGGAGATTTCGAGTTTCTTCTACTCTAAACGTAAGTTCATGAATTCTCTTTATCAAAATATGAATTGTGTTCTTTCAATCATGAGTAACTAAATCCACAACTAGGGTTGTGGGAACCATGAACAATTAACAACGTATGATAATAATTAAGTAATTCTTCAATAGTGTTTATGCATGTATTGGTAATTCTTTCGCTTAGAAGTCTTTTTAACGAGTGCATGCGTTAGAACTCGTCTTGTTACTACTTGCGGGACCAAGGAGGTATTTAATGAGAAAAGAATTAACAACAGAGATTTAGTGGATGCTATCTAATAGTCTAATGTCAATTGGTGCGAGGGTGAAAACTAAGTCATACATGGATGTGATGTCTAATCTTAGGTAAAGGTAAGGGTTAGTAAAATATACACTCGTAGCCAGACCAAGGTGCGTAGTGAAATTCCCTATTTAGAGGACCAATCACTTAGAGATACCTATCTTACCAACTTTGCATGTAAAACACTAGGAAATGATTATTATTTTTAGGATTACCGCGTTAAAAGAGTATGGGGAACACATACACCCTAGTTTCTCTCTCATATTGATAACTTAAAGTTTGAATCTTGCTCACTTGTTACTTAAACAACACTCAGTTATTTGCTTACAAAAATCCCCCCCTTTAATTACTTGTTTCGGAAATAGTTTGACTAAACGGATATACTAGTGAGTTAAGTTTAAGTCTGAACCAAATTCCTCGTGGGATCAACCCCAACCTACAAGTTGAGTTCTTTATTTGACGACGACTATACTAGTGAGTTAAGTTTAAGTCTGAACCATATTCCTCGTGGGATCGACCCCAACCTACAAGTTGGGTTCTTTATTTGACGACGACCACTTATACTTCTTTAATAGAGGTCTAATTTAAGCGTATCAGCAACCGTGGGTTGCACCTGCAACTTCTGGAAATTTGCTGGTTAGTCTGTTTTCGGATATGGGGTGTTACAATCCATGTGGCGTTCATGTGACATTTAACACACACATGGATACTTCCGTTAACTAGAAGGGTAGGTATGGCCCAGTAGTTTGACGGGAAGGGTATTTTTGAGCTGAAATATAGTTTAAGGGTATATTTAAGCTATTTCAGATAGTTTAAGGGTAGTTTTGACCCTTTTCCGTTATTAATAATAGGGAAAAAGGACAAATATATCCCCAAACTATCGTAAATGGTATCTAAATACCCTCTGTTATACTTTTAGAACTCTGATGCCACTACCGTCTAATTTTTGGAGCATGTATACCCTTTGGACTAACGGAGGGACACATGTCACTATCTTAACAACCTATCCAAAATTTATTTAATTTTTATTTCCAATTAAAAAATTGATCCGAATAATATTTGACCTGCACCGAAATCATAACCAAAATCCCAATAGACCATCATCTCTGATCTTTTCCTTTCTAACAGAGAATCCATTAGAGATTTTCTTTTGTTCTTTAGTTAACTAGCATTGCATACTCCAATTTAAGATATTCTCATCAACACAACATTTTGTAAGATCCACTAACTCTTTTTTTTTAACATAATAAAGGACAGAAACAGAGTTGGAAACTCATTCAATGTATGGGTAGCACTTTAAGTGGTTTTCAGTTGATGAAATTGAATTTGGTTTTTTCTGGTGTTAGAGGCAATTTTTCGTTGTTTTTCTTGTGGTACATTTTGGAATGTAAGAACACGCCACAAATTAGCTACGGGTTACGGAGTATCTTCTTGACCTCCATTGTTGAAGCTCTATAAAGAGAGCTAGAGGTATGTTTGTTCCCTATCCTCCCATATTTTTCTTGTTTGATTTATGACTGATTTTATTTTATATTTCCCATTGTAGTGTGATTGTTGAATGTATGGTTGATTTTTGGATTTTCACAAATCTCTTTTCTTAGCTTTCAGCCCTACAATTTTCATTTTTTTAAGTTTTAGTCATCTAAAAATGTTATTGAGTTTTGCGACTATAAATCCATTCGAAAGTCGCTGGTTTGGTTCGCTGGAGCTGTTGGAGCAACGGTGAGGGAGAAATGGATGAGTGGTGGTCAACTTTCATGGTGGATTAAGGGTCACTACCTCACTTATTTGGCTGGAGCGAGGGAGGTTAGGTTCAATAGCAGTTAGAGATGGTTTCGTAATTGGAGCTTCGCCGGAGAAGATGGAGTCGATGCCGTTCTGTTGTGTAAATGGCTCTTGGACTAGAGAAGAAAGGAAAAATGAAATTTATTTCGGTGCGGGTCTAAAATTATTTGGGTGGGTTTTTTATTGGGTCAAATTTTTAATTGGAAATAAATATTAAATAAATTTTGGATAGGCTGTTAAGATCGTGACACGTGTCCCTCCGTTAGTCTAAAGGGTATACACGCTCCAAAAATTAGACGGTAGGGGCATCTGAGTTCTAAAAGTATAACATAGGGTAGTTAGATACCATTTACGATAGTTCGGATATATTTGTCCTTTTTTTCCTAAATAAAATGGCCCATCAGGCCGGAAAAATTTGATTTAAAAAATAAAAAATAAAAAATGGGGCATTAATTAGAAACTTATCCCTTGGTAATTAGATTAACATAGATTATTAATTACTCCACTAATCACTGCCAAGAGCAGTCATAATTATAAACCGGTTTGGTTTAATTCTTACATCCCCGGTTGAATTACTGCCAAAATGATCAGAAGATACATTTCTCTCTCTTATCTCCTTTAAAAAGAAAAAAGAAAATACTTTCTCTTTCATCAATCCAACAATCTTCACAGTTTATTTGGACGGAAAAATTGCACCTAAAGGGACCGTCGTCACCCGCTCCGGCCACCGACGATTAGTTGCCGATTAATCTCCGATGGACATTGAATCAGTGAGAACCTTCGTTTTCTTCTTTTCGTTTGCTTCATTTGCCATTATTGTAACAAATTCTTTTTTTGAATTATTCTTTTCGTGTTCATTAGGTTTTGGAGCTAAAATGAAAGACCCTTTTTTTTTTAAGCCTAACGCGTTTTTTATGCTTCATAGGTGTTTTCTCATGATTCGCCTTGTTAGGGTTTTGAAGAATTGAAGAGCTGGTATTTTGCAATCGAAAAATTTGGGGGAAAAGGGGAACTTTCTGAGGTAGAGGGTTTCATTGGATTATTAGAGCTGTGGGTTGTTATTGTTGTTACAGAAGGGAAGATTGAGAGTTTCTTTGATTTTGATAGTATTTTCGTGAGTCAAGAAATTTATTTTTGATTTGATTGCACTTTCCAGACAGGGAAGAAGATACGTGTCTGTTGAAAGGATAATGTGTATACTGTGTTCAATCCAGAAGTGGTCGCGGGGAGTTGCAACCATGTTACCCTGGTTAGTGATTCCCTTGATTGGGTTATGGGCTTTATCACAGTTATTTCCACCAGCATTTCGGTTTGAAATCACATCACCAAGGCTTGCATGTGTGATTGTGCTTGTGGTTACTCTTGGCTGGTATGAGGTTTTGATGCCTAAGTTGTCAGCTTGGCGGGCGAGAAGAAATGCTTCACTAAGGGAAAGGAAGAGATTTGAGGCTATTGAAATGCAGAAATTAAGGAAAACAGCAACACGGAGGTGTAGAAATTGTTTGACTCCATATAGAGATCAGAATCCTGGTGGTGGCAAGTTCATGTGTTCATATTGTGGGCATATTTCTAAGAGACCCATTTTAGACTTGCCTGTGCCACCAGGGTTGGGGCTTTCAAATTCAGGGATTTTGAGAGATTTGGTTGGGAAAGGTGGGAAGATGTTAAATGGAAAGGCTTGGTCAGATAACAGGTGGATGTGTGGGCAGGATTGGTTAGAGAATGGGAATTGGGTTGGTGGCTCATTTGTTAGCAAGTCAGATTCTTGGAGCAAGACTGGCGGTGGATTCCTTGGGGTGGAGCACTGTATAGCAGAGAAGTCATATTCTCGTGTTTTTGCTTTTGCCTGCAAGGCACTGACTGCTTTTTTCTTAAGCATCATGTGGCTATGTAGAAAGGTTTTTAGGATAAGTTCCTCTAGAAGTGATGCATCAATGGATGCAGAACGGAGAGCAATGATGGATAAAAGAGGTGAGAATGGAGGAAATTGTCAGGAGAGTAGAGGCGAGAAAGCTAGGAGAAAAGCTGAGGAAAAGAGGCTTGCTAGGTTGGAGAAAGAGTTAGCAGAGGAGGAGGAGCGAAAGCAAAGAGAAGAGGTTGCTAGACTGGTGGAAGAACGCAGGAAATTGCGCGATGAAAAGATGGAGGCAGAGAAAGAACGGGGGAAGGGGTCTCCCTCTGCTAAAGTACAGGATAGTAAAAGGGAAGCAGAAAAGAAGCGGCAGGAGAAGAAGAAAGAAAGGGACAGAGGGTCTAGCAAAAGTAACTCAGATGTGGAAGAGCTGGATAAAAGACAAGGCAAGGAGAGTGTGCGAAATAGACAGAGTGATGGTGATAGAAGGCATCAACACAAAAATGGGCCTGAAAGTGTTAAGACACATAATGCAGAAGTTATACATGGTTTTAAGGGTGGTTCTTCTAGCAGTCATAACCATGGAAATGTCGGTACTAGGTACTTGGATCGTATGAGGGGTACTTTCTTATCATCTTCTAGAGCATTTACTGGAGGTGGTTTTTTTGGCAAGAGTAATGCTACTAATATTCCAAGAGAGCAGAAATCTAATACTACTATAGATCCTGTTCATAATGCCTCTAGGAGGGAACTATCTCAGTCAGATCGCATACCTGGAAAGCTGAATCCAAGTGGAGATGACAGGAGTATGAATCGGCCTGTAAGTTTCTTGTCATCTCCTATTTCAATTGCTTATATCTAAGTGTTCCCCTTCATCAAGTGTCTAGTTTGGTATTTCTGGAGTGCTGAATTCTCAATAACTCTGAATTTAATTTAGACTTGCAGCCTGATAGCTTCATTTACCATTTATGTTTTCAATTTTTGGCATGTTCATCTTGTTGATTTAACCTGAACTTACAGATAGATTCATATCATATTGTGAGAAATGTAGGCCTTTTAGAAGATGATTTTGGCTGGTTAATGAGATTCTGGGCTCTTGTTAAGCTGTCAGGTTAATTCTGTTCTTTACAGGTGCTTATTGATTCTCAACCATTTACAGCTCCTAAAAAGTCTTGGCAACAACTATTCACTCGATCATCTACTGTTTCTCCACCCTCTTCAAATGTAATCAGCAGACCAAGTGTTAAGCCTCAACCAGAAATTCTGAGTCCTTCCTGTCAGACCCCAGCTGTACAATCTTTTGACAACCCCATTAGCTTTGGTCTCCCATCGCCTTTCACTTTAACTACTTTTCCTTGTGGGCCTGCCAGTTGTAGTACAACTATTCCTTCATCCCCAAGAGCAATACATCCTCGAATTGGAGATGGGACAGGTCAGTTATTTGCAGAAGAGTTGGAGAATTTTGAAGATCCTTGTTATGTTCCAGACCCTGTGTCATTGCTTGGACCAGTTTGTGAGTCCCTTGATGACTTTCAACTGGACCTTGGCTTTGTGTCAGATACAGGACTTGATAGCCCATGTGTGGTAAAAAATCTGAATGCATCTGCTGAAGTGACCAGGCCTTCACCAATTGAGTCTCCAATATCACGAATGCGGGTTTCAGAGGAAAGGCATGTTGGGTCTTTTCTTTTCCCCAACACTCCTAATGTTCAGGACATGCACACTGTGCCAATGAATGTTTCAAATAGTGCAAATGATGTAGGAACGTGGCAGATGTGGAACAGCTCTCCGCTTGGTCAAGCTGGTCTAAGTTTGATAAGTTCTTCAACCAACTGGCGTTTGAGTTCAGATCTCAATACATCAACTGTGCCTCCTACACCTCCAAGGACAATGGCTTCACTGTTTAAGAATGATGAACAACTCCACTCCATCTGTCATTCTCCCCACACAGTTTATACGGGAAGTTGCCAGAATGGTGGGACACAGAGTACTGTTTTGCCTGGTAGTGCTGAAAGTAGGTATCCAAAAGCTCCTTTTGGTACATATGCAGGAGGTGAAAGTCAATTTTCTCTCAAGTCTGAAGATGCTGCTCAAAGTGAAATGACGTACGGGAGTCCTAATGCTACTGCTGCTAATCATCCATTTGCGTCGTCTCCTCCTAATTGGGCCAAGTAAGCAAAAGAAAACCACTAATTTCTCTTGCCAAGTGGGGCAGAAGTAAAGTAGAATGTTTTTGCTTCTGTTTGAAAGTTTAAAGCACTTTGAGGAACCCTATTTGCTGTACTTTGTGCATCAATATTATCTGAATCTTCTCAGTGTTTACTGTATAAAAAAATATTATATGAATCTTGTCTTTCTTGTTGTCATTGCCGAGAGTGTCTTTTATGTTTTCATAATTGTTGGCCATTTGTGTGAACTTCACTGATCACTCAAAAATGTGCTGGTATGTATTTGAAAAAGACTCCTAATTCCCTTAAGTATGTAGGATTCCAGAATCTCAGCAGAAGTACTTACATGATTGCCTACTATTTACTCAACAGAAGTGTTTACATCAAGTTGTAGATGCTTGATTACATGCTCTTGGCCATTCATATGCATGTGATTAGCCATGTGTACATGTTATCTTTCTTTTGACGGTAGATAGTGCCATCAATTTTACCCAGGCAGGACATGCTTGCAACTATGGAAGTTTGTGCACAAGGGAGAGTACTTGTGTTCTTATGGGAAAGTTGCAATAATTTGAAGTTAGATAGGACTGAACTAGATACATTTTGGCTTTTATGTATTGAACAGCAACAACTTGGCCTCTACCAAAATCAATTGGGGTCGGCCTCTGAATCCTTAATATCCACGCTGAACCATTTTGGCTGTGTTTACACATAAATAGCATCACAAGGCTTCCGTTGCTGTTGCATGCTTCCTATGGAAAATCTAATATTGGGGCAACCTTACAATTGGGTTCTAAAGAATTCCTTTTTTCTTTTTCTTTTTAAGTATGAAAGGTCATTTTTTTCTTTTCTTTCAAGTTTTAGCAGTGAAGTCCTGCTGAAAAAGCACCCTAAATTATACTTTGCATTCTATTCACACATCTTTCTGTATCTAAGAATCCATGGGTAACCAGGAATTTTTTTGATGTTCTCTTTTGTCAACCTCTGGTCCTTTGGGTCTATGGGAAAGTTCATCACCAAATTTCTATATAATTCATGACAGTTCTAAATTTTGAATCTGGAACTTCATATAAATTGCTTCAAGCAGACTCTCACATTAGGCTAAAATTTGAACTTACTTTATACAGTCCTGATCATATAATAGAAGCAGCCTATTGGCTTTCAGATGTATTGCTTTTGGCATAGAAGTGTCAGTTATCTTGATGTTTCCTCTCCTCCTTCGAGTCTTCTTGTAAGTAAATGTCCTGCAAGCAACACTCTTTGGGGATTCGATTACTAAAATCAGTATGGAACCAGACCAGCTTGGGGACACCTTTACCAGACTTAGATGTTGACCAAACCTAATAAGTTGGAGATCAAGCTTTTGAGATGTTGCAATGCATGTGATCGGCCCATGTCAAAGATGGGCCTAAAGCCTAATCTCTAATTTAACCAAAACAAAAAGGTATAAAACATGAGCTCCTAGGACTAAGGCCAGTGTTTTGAATGGCGAAAAGCGACAAGGGTCTGCTTCGCCGCGAGTGGCGAGGTGCGGCTCCAAGTAATATCAGAAAATTAAAATATTTAATTGCATGTATAAATAATCAAAATCTCTAAAGCAATAACATATTAACAAATATTTCAATTCAAAAACTGAAATAGATAGTACATACTAAAAGTCTAGAACTTGAATGAGAAAAAAGAAAGCAAAAGTCAAATCAGTGAGAAAAAAATAGAGGTGGAAGTAACTTTGAACTCTGAAGAAGAAGGAAAAAAAACAGAGGAAGAAGAGATCTGAAAAAGAAATTAGAAGAAAAGAAGAAACGTATTTGTTGGACTCTGGAGTTGCCGGAAAGTCTGGCTGGTCGCCAGAGAAGTCGAGTCGAGTCAACTGGTTGGAGTCACAGTCTTAGAGTGCAACTTGCAAATTTGAAAAGAAAACCTTAAAATTAACTTTTAACTTTTTAGACCCTAAATTGGTTGCCTTTTTTAAAAAAGAAAATACAAAAGGCGACGCCTTTCATACCACTCGCCTTTGTCGCCATGGCGTCGCCTTTTGAAGATCACCTCGCCACAATGCTAAAAGGCAATGAAGGGTTGCCTCGCCTCGCCTCGCCTCTCGTCATTGGCGACGAGGTGATTGCCTTTCACAACACTGATTAAGGCTTTGGTGTAGTGGTAAGAGCACATCACATGATGTGTGGGTTAGGCGCACATCACAGGTTGGAACCCAGTCGCAGAAGAAAAGAGACCAGAACCACGTGGAAGCCTATGCAAGCCTGATATTTACGAGGAGAGGGGTATATGAGAGGACCCATGTTTTAAACCATCTGCCACTAGCCCTGGAGATTTCGGTTATCCAAAAAATAAGTATAGAATATGCGAGGGCCCTCTTGTTCCAAAATACAACACTAGATTTGGGCTACACAACTTTTTATTAATAGAAGTCTTACTTACAAAAAGAAAGTACAAAAGATGTGAAATAATCACTTAAGGTATCAACATTTTTTGTCATGAAATATAGACTGTGACATCAAATTAGAGAAGTGATTGTAACTATTATTGCTTTCCTTGAATCCTTGTCTAATTGCTTTTCGACATTAAATGTTTGAGAAGATTAGTTGGGGCGTTGAGGTGCTTTGACTTTGTATGTCCAATCGTTGGAGGTTATGGTGTCAATTTGGTTATAAAAGTACACACCGAAGACTGATAGTTTAAACATTTAAAAAAAATAATGATCTATGTTGAATTTATGTGCACCATTTTTTTTTTAGTTTAAAAAAAAGTGCACTTTTTTGCTCCATCCAATGGTATAATGCTTTCTATCCTCTGTAGGTTGAAAGTTTTATCACATGTTACATAACCTAAATAGTTCTGTGGGCCTTGCTTTTACAGTTTCCGGATGCAACTTCTTTTCTCATCCATTCCTCAAACCGAAAAGCCCTCCAAAAAAGTGATTGAGCCATAAAAGTCCCAACATTTGATTCTAAGAATTGCACATTTACATCCCTTTCTTAATACTCGCGCCATGTGAGTTGCATACATTTCTCTTTGAGAAGAAAGAGAACATCTTTGCAGGGTGGAAGTAATATTGATATCTAATATGGTCATGAATGAGAAAAAAGAGAACATCTTTGTGCGGTGGAAGTATATTGATATCTTATATGGATGTGAATGAGAGCAAATGTAGGAAGTACATGTATCTGCTGCTACGTTCTCTTTTTTTTTTTTTTTTTTTTTTTTTTCTTTTTTTTTTTCTTGAGTTTTCAAGTTTATTAATTGACATGTGGATATTAGTGCATTTGAAGGCTTTGCTGGAAATCGCTTCCTTGTCTACTGGTCTGCTAAAGAATAGAAAACCAATAAACAAAGTAGAGGGGGCACGTATTGACCTTTTGATAGTCATTATAACTAAGGAGTAAACTATCAAAAACTTCCCACCTGTGCCATCTGCAGTTGGTTGATTAATCAATTCGGAGAAGTGATGTCATTTGGGTGAAAGTCTAATGGGGCTAAGTTAAAGAATGAGATGATTGGAAGTTCATGGGAACTTGGTACTGTATGATGAACACATATTTATGTCTTTACCATAAATTTTATTTGTTTCAGTTACATTGTGCAATATGTTGAGCAAAAACAGATTAAAGAGTGACCAATTTCAATTAGAAAACTTGAAGGTATCACTGAATAAAATAATATTTGCTGGTGTTATATTTGAGTTGGTCAAAAGTTTGTGCAGATAAAAGTATCATTTTCAAAAAAAAAAAAAAGTTTGTGCAGTTATTGATTAGTCTCGTGAAACTCGAGTGGCTTAAATGAATTGCTTGCGACCTCATTAGCTTAATTGAGTACTTGTCGACTATGTTGCTCGGACTCTCCAAAATTATTGCTGCACCCATGTCAGATTCTCCAAAATGTGCTACTTTTGGAGTATCCAACATGCATCTGTCGACATTTTTGAAGAGTCTGAGCCTTATAGCTTGTAGGCAGGTAGTAAGTTGTGCCTGGTAAATTAATTGTGGCATATTGACAATAGTTCTTAGCAATTCTATGTGGTGTTTTCCTTGCAATACATTGGAATGTGCTCACCTAAGCATGCATTGCTCTGGTTAAGATGAGTCCGAGCGGATCGGATATTAAGGATTCATATAGCCGAACCCAGCTAGCTTGGGACTGAGTCATAGTTGTAGTAGTACAATGAAAGCAAGCATTATGTTTTGAGTTTTTTCATAACAAGAATTATGAGATTGACTTGGATTGAAAAAGTAGGTCATGAATATGCATGGTCTAATCCTTCCTATTCTGGCTTATTTTTATGTTTCTGATAAGCGTATTTGGACTTTGATTATGGATTTGTAACTTGGTGATGCTAGTTTTTTGTTTTGAGGTGATAAGTTGCTTCCTTGAGATCTTTCTCTTATTTTGCATATATTATGTGATTGTCTTAGAAATAGATTCCTTCTGGTGATCTTGGCATGTTCATTTTATTTTCTAAAAGATTTTATTTTTTTCATTCTCCTCTTTTTTTCAACACCATCTTACTCTTGTAATTTGCATAATTTTTTCTTTTAGGAAGGACTGGACTTTGCAGCGTCCGGATGAAGCTTTTGGCAACTCACCAATGGCTAGTGCCTCAGTTGGTGGTTTATATTCCACGCCAAATGTACAGTATTTTTGGTCTTTTGAATAAATAAAGAAAGAAAAAGGGAAAAATTGGGGATAGAGTACAAGGAGCTTGAACACACCCTCTTGTTACTGAAGAGGAAAGTAGCCTCTTTTGGGGAGGAGAGTTTAGAATGCTGCACTTGTTACATCTTCCTTCTTTTCTTTAAAAAGGAAGAGTTACATTAGCATGATAGGGATACATGTTTCCATACATGGCTTTTGATCAGGTGACAATTAATTATGATACGGCTGAGTACTTCTCTTTTCATCTTTTTGACAGAGGAGGACAAACACTGATATAGATGACCATAGCTGTTTCAACTACATGTTACCTCATTTTGGATACCAACTTAGATAGATATTAAAAGATAGACAGTACTTCAATTTATACTTGCACTTCTTCTGTAAGGTTCATCAATGTTTTGTGCTGATGCAATGTTCAAGTGAGAAAGAGGATATATGAGGGCTCTGCAGCAACGCAGGTTATAACCTGTTGTCCTTACAGTAAGCAGGGAACTACTTATAGTGTATATAGTTCTTACTCAGCTGTTTGACATCTAACTTACCTTCTCCTCTATCTATTACTTTTTTCCCTCTCTTTCTTCCCGGGTTATCGTTTTCATGTACTTTCGTGATGTTGCATGTTGCATTTTCAGGTCAAGTTCTATTCCAATAATGGTTTGGTATCACTATAAGTTGAAATCTAGTGGGAGGACTTGTAAAATTAGAAGTTGGAATTGTAGGTTATAATAGCAAGAAGTAGACTTTTTGGTAAAGACCCTCAATTATGATGGGAAGAAAACACCGAATGTTATTATTTTTCAAAATTTAGCTTATGGTACCTACATAATGGAGTATATGGCAAGTCTATAAGTTGTTTCTGGGTGGATAGTGGATACACATTTACTCTGCTTTGTCATGGTAAACTCTTGTATGTATATCTGATGCTGTTGGTTTTTATAGAATGCCATCTTTACAAAATATTGTTGGTAACAAGTCTGAACATATATCCAGAAGTTCACAATTAGTTTTCGTACGTTTATTTTCCTTTTGCTTTCTGCTTGTTCTAAACTGTTAAACAGTTTGGTAAAACCTTAGATTAATCTTCAATGCAACTGATTGACAATTCAGGATGAGAAGTTGGATGCACGGATAATGGTTCATCAGTAAAATGTTCTATCATCAAAGAACTATAGTATATATCAAGAATAAATAGTGCTACAAAGTATATCTATTTTTTGGTACACTAAAAAGTATATTTATTTGCATATTCTGTGGTGCACCATAAAGGCTTTATATAAAGTTATACTTCATCACTCGGTAAAAGTTTGCTTGTACTTGTGTGTTTGTACAAACATATAAATTTGTCATAATTAAGTAACAACTGTGAATGAATGCTAAACCATATTTGTAAATTTACATATCATGTATTTATTAAGTTGATGTAGTGTGGGTCAAAACCAAGAGCGATAAGCACACTTCTTTTGAAGCATATTTTCTCTATAGTTTATGAAAAATTTAAAAATATCAAACATAACGAACCAGGTCTCTAGAAATCAATTTGCAATAAGCAGCTAATATCTGAGCCCATAGATTATATTAGTATAGTGGTCCGCGCTTCACACCAGAGGCGTATCTGGAGTGGGTTTTGTGGGTTCACTTGAACCAATGCTCCCCTCTCTAGATTATATATAGCAGTGTTATAGTTTTTAAAAAATATTTAAATATCGAAATGTGAACCTCATGTTAAAAGTAGCATATAATAATACGTTGATGATTGGGTACACCTGTCTAAGCAAAAATAGAAATTTAGATCTTATATCTATCTTATTTTTGTTAGTAACATCCTTTCAAGTAGTGATCGGTAACACTTTTGGCGTTTCAATCAATTTTTCTTTGTTTTTTTGCTTTAATCTTTCAAAATTTTCAAGTGTGTAACATTGTAAATTCCTAAAAAAAAAATTAGCACGGTAAAATTTTTATATAATTAAATCAAATGTGTATATTAAAATTTAAAACTAGTAGTATTATATATGTTGGACCTATAATTTTTAAAATTTAACGGTTCAGTGTTAAGAACATAAATGTCAAACCGATCAAATTTATATCTTAGATGCATCTTTTTGTACTAGTGCATTCATACTTCCGAATCACGGCTTCACACGTCTATTAACAAAATCCAAAATATAATTGGATGGTAATGTTATTATTATGTGTGAATTTGAATGAAAAAGAAAGAAACTAAAAAAATAAAACGATAATTTAGCAGAAGTCTCATATTCATATCCATATTATTACGATGAAAATACTAATTTATGAAGAAATTGTGTGGGTTCTATTTTTTTTTTTTTTGCAAAAGCAGAAATCCTTTTTATGAAACATCAGTTTGAGATTGTATCGTAATTTTCTGTTGTTTCAAGTTGAGAACATGAAAATAATAACATAAACCAATTAGCAAAGAATACTATAGACGCTTAAATAATCAAATTCAGAAACCAAAAAACACTCCAAGCTTAATTTCAATATATTCAGATACTCTCATGACTTCAACTACTTCCATAAATCCACTTGTATGTCCAACTAAGAACCATTTGGATTGACTTAAAAGAAGTAGCTTTTAAGTCAAAAAAATAAAAAGTCAAACTTAAATGACTTTTAAGTAAAAAAAAAGGAATAGGGATAGACCTATTTTTGGTTCTAAACTTTTTTAAAGTCATTTTAAACTTATTTTAAGTTATTTTTAACTTTGGCAAACACTCTCTAACTTATTTTAAGTCATTTTTTTTATTTTTTTAAAGTTATTTTTATATTTGTCAAACACTTTCAGAAGTCAAATACAAAATCTAACCACATTTAATTCTATCATTTAACCCAATATACAGCCCAACATTCAACAACAAACTTAGCCCACCTAAATTCCTTTTTCCAGTAGCCAAACAATCTCAATTAAGCCCAGCTCATTACTTCTCTTTAACATTCACTCAAGACAACAACAACAATTTCAACGTTCACAAAGAATATAACAAACAACATCAAACGACAACAATAAAAATCGATTTCAAATTCCCAATTCAAAATCGTCTTCACTTCACTATTGAAGAGGGATTTGGACCATGGAAAAACACATAATTCTTCATCAACAAACAGGGGTCGTTGGTTCATCGCTGAAGCTCATTTTCTGGTGGTGAGAAGTCTTCACCAGATCTCATCTTCTTCTTCAAGTTCGCTGTTTTGGTTTGCTGCACAAAAAGAGGTAAATCCCTTCTTTCTTCCCTATTTCAATTTTTGTTTCTTTATTAGATGTGTCTTTTCTTAAACAACCAACTTAGGCCACCTCAATTCCTTTTTTCATCAGCCAGACAATCTCAATTAAGCCGATCCCATTACTTCTCAAGACAACAACAACCATTTCAACGTTCACAAACAATATAACGGACAACATCAAACGACAGCAATCAAAATTGAATTTCAAATTCACAATTCCATCTTTTCCCAATTCAAAATCATCTTCACTTCACTGTTAAATAGAGATTTGGATCATGGAAAAACACATAATTCTTCATCGACAAATAGGGGCCGTTGGTTCATCGTCGGAGCTCATTTTCTGGTGGTGCGAAGTTTTCACCAGAGCTCATCTTCTTCTTCAGGTTTGCTGCACAAAAAGAGGTAAATTCCTTCTTTCTTCACTATTTTGAACTTTTTTAGATGTGTCTCTTCTTGAACAACCAACTTAGCCCACCTCAACTCCTTTTTTCATCAGCCCAACAATCTCAATTAATCCCAGCCTATTGCTTCTCAAGACAACATCAGTCATTCCAGTGTTCACAAACAGTATAACGGACGACATCAATCAAAATCAAATTTCAAATTTATAATTCCATCCATTCCTAAATCTAAATCAACTTCACTTCACTGTTAAAGAGGGATTTGGACCATGGAAAAATACATAATTTTTCATCGACTAATGGGGGTCGTTGTTTCATCGTCGGAGCTCATTTTCTTGTGGTAAGAAGCCTTCACCAGAGCTCATCTTTTTCTTCTTCTTCTTCTTCATGTTCGGTGTTTTAGTTTTCTGCACAAAAAGAGGTAAATCCTTTCTTTCTGCAGTATTTCGATTTACAGATTTGTAGAAATTTCTTTAAGAGTTTTGTTTCTTTATTTGATATGTTTGTTCTTCCAAGTGTTATCTATATATGTTCAACATATATATTGTTTATGTTACTACTGGCTAGTTGTTACGCTTCTAAGTTTGAAAAATGTCTTCTCCTGTGGATTTTTGCTTGAAATGTTGAAGATTTGAACCTCTTTGATCTCACTGTTGGTTGCTGCCCGATTGGAATGTTGGAATGTCATAACGAATGATTTTCTTAATGGTGATATATAGTTGCTGTTTTAATATTTGAATATAGCTAAATGTTATTTTTCTGTGTGATAAAGCCTGCTGTTGATATAGTTCGAATCGTGACTCCATCTTATCTTTATGTAATTTCTTGACCCTTTTAGTTCCTGCCCTATCTTCTAGCCCTGTTGTATTTCTAACGAATATCGAAATGATCTTAACATTAATTCGCTGCTCTACTGATTTTATTTACTGTTTTTGTTTAAAGTTTGAAAGAATTTTTCATTGTCTAGTCTATTTACTGTTCATATGCGATTTCTCTTAGTATCCAAAGCATATATAGTGTTTGCTTACTATCTATAGCAATGGGGTATGATTTTAATGAGCTTGGTTTATACTTGTTCTAATTATGTTTCTTGTATACTTCTAATAATAGTCTTTAATCAATTTCCTTTTCTTGTTTTGCTACCTAAATGGCTTTCCTAATTTTTTTTTTCATTTTTGACGATTCTCACTGTATCATTATTTCATATGTGTTTAGTTTGTTCAAAATAGGATGATTAATAGTCTAGAAACTATTCATGCTTATCTTTGAGTGTCTTCACTATGATAAGTATTATGGTTTGACATTAAATGGTCATAATAACATTCGTTGATTTCAACAGTCTCTTAAGCGATCTTATTTCTACTAGTATATAATTCATGATCTTGATTTAGTTCTCTCTTTAATTTGTTCTAAATTAGTCTGCACTTGGTTTTCCCGTTTAATTTTTTAAAATTGAATGAGTATGTTAGTATTGTTCACTGCATCAGTGATTCCATTATAGTGTCATAATTATCCATTTCATTTGGAAGTTGAGCGAAAATTTATGTTTGGTTCAGTTATGAAAATATTCGACCTAATCCCCCCTATAATTACCCTTGTCATCTTCACTGTTAAAGAGGAATTTGGACGATCAAAAAATACAAAATTCTTCGTCGAGAAATAGGGGTCTTGGATAGCTAAAAGAGCATTTCAATTTTAAGAATTTTTTAGAGGAAAACATCATCTTCTGGTGGTGAGAAGTCTTCAAGCTCGTTGTTTCAGTTTGCTGCATAAAAAAGAGTTAAATCCCTTCTTTCTTCAGTATTTCAATTTGCAGATATGTAGAAATTTGTTTAATAGTTTTGTTTCCTTATTAGATGCGTCTATTCTTCCTTTAAGTGTTATTGATATAAGTTAAACATATGTATTTCTTATATTGCTACTTGCTAGTTGTTATGCTTCTAAGTTTGAAAAATATCTTCTCATGTGAATTTTTGCTTGAAATGTTGAAGATTTGAACCTCTTTGATCTCACCTTTGGTTGCTGCCCGATTGGGATGTTGGAATGTTGTACCGTTCTCCTCCCTCACTTAGAATGACTTAGTCTCGGCCTCTCTTTGTTCCTTCTCCTAAATGTCTTAAGTGTCATCTTGTTTTATTTAGTTGAGAGCTAATACTTCTATGCGTGGAATGATAAATGATTAAGAGGGCGCTTATGGTTATAAGTTTTAAGCTTTTTTTCCTTTTATGTTTTGATATTTCCTTTGCATCATGTTCCCTCACATATAAATATTTGTTCAGAGTTTTGATTTATTATCTACTTATTTGGTATAATTTTAGTCTGTTTCAAGCTCTCATTCCCATAAAGTTGCTGCCAACATCTCTTTCATTAGATTTCTTGCCTTGAATTCTTTATGTTGGACATGTGGTTCTAATATTGGGTAAAATGCAAGTTTTGTCATCCTGTCTTCTTGATGACTCCTTCCCTAGCATGGTTTTTAGTTGGTTTGCTTGTATGGTATGCTAGTTAATTACATCTCTAAATCTGTCTTGTTTAGCTAATTTCATTCTTCTTAAGTTATTTTAGTTATATTTAACACATGTTTTATGGAAATGTAAATGTTTAATCTTTGTGTCTAGTGAAGTTGCTCTATCTTCTTGTTGTAGTGTAGTGATAGTGTTTTGTGTATGGGTTTATTAAGACTACCCTTTCGTTCACTGTTTTGGCTCAATTACTTCATTATGGTTAACTCTTGTGAGAACTTTTATGCTATGATCTTGCTGTGGGAATTTTTCCTTAATTTGTTTCAAGTACAATGACATTTTTTTTTGCTAGAAATAGAATCAGAATATCTGTCTCATCAAATTTCTTTCCTAACTATTTAAATACTGGTTATCAGTTTGAAGTCTACTCTCCTTTAGGATAAATCTATGATCTTGTGCTTACTGCTTCATGTGTTGTCTTAAGTTTCATATGCTAAAAATACAATTCATATAATGCTAAGCATATGTTATTTGTAGATTTTAATGGTTGTTTGTTAGGATAAAAGCACTAAGTGCACTTTAAAAATCTGTTTTCCTGAGCTAATTTAGCCCTTTATCTTATGATTTAATTAATTAGAAGGACTTTAGAAGGTGTTTGGATTGGTTTAAAAGTTGATCAAACCTACTTTTAAGTTATTTTTTTTACTTCGGAAAGTATTTGACAAATATAGAAATAACTTAAAATAAGTCATAAATTTGGAAGTTGAACGAAAATTTATGTTTGGTTCAGTTATGAAAGTATTCTACATTTCTTATCATAGTTTCACTAATATATCAATTTATCCACTAAATATAGAGGAAAATAGATGCTAATCCCTTTCCTTCGTTCACTTTGCATGTGAAATCTCTTAATATCTCATGAGTCAATCAGGACTTCCCCTTTCCATTTTGTTGGGTTGAAATCCAACATTCTTTGTTCGAGTCAACCTTGTCAAGAATTGGAAGCTAATATATAGGTGGAAGGAGCTGATATACGATCTACATACACTGTTATACAATGTTGATATACAACTTAAAAGAGGCCCAAACCAGCAGAAGATTTTCAAAAGAAGTTGAAAAGGGAAATAAAATTGTTCCAACGTTTCTGGGCAGCAGCAGTTTAGGCCTGAAAGGCCCAAACTCATTCTCTCTCTCTCTCTCTCTCTTTCTCTTTTGATTAATGGATTGTATTTATTTATTTTTGTTCTGATTAATTCTAACTTTGAATACTTAGATTAACTTAAATTAAATAAAAAAAACTACATAGCATAGCAAACAATGACATATATTCAATGTGTATAGCTATAGTTTAAATTGTTTATTACATGTAGATATAATTATTTATTATATAGCAAATACATATTTACACACCTAAATACATATTTTATAGGAGCCTTTTGCATTCACTGTTACCCATGTTTTTCTCATTCAATTTTTTCTCTTTTATTATCCCCAAATCATCGTGATTTTTTTCAAATTTTCCTTCCAATTCACAATCCTTTGCACGTTTTAGGAACAATTTAAGGTTTCAGGTGAAGCTTTCTTTTTCACCATTACAATGAAAAAAAGTAATACTTTAAAGAGGTAAACACACAAAGTATAAAGAGAAGAAAGGTCAACAAATTTCCTTCTATTAGCAATCGCAAAAGAAGTTTTGGAAGGAATAAGAAGATATTTGGATATTTTGAATACTTGTATTTTGTTATTTTTAATAGACATGACGCCTCGAGGTCGGTGGTGGTTGGGGGTGGGGCTTGGGTTTTGGAGGGATGGATGG
>NW_006239176.1:93362-112845 GCF_000226075.1 Solanum tuberosum | reverse complement strand
GGGGCCTCGGGCACACATCTAGGAGTGAGGCAGGGGTACGATGCCTCGAGGTAGGGCAGGGGCCTCGAGCATGACACCTTAAGGCGGGGAGGGGTGGAGGGGCAAGGCTCTTAGATAGGGAGGGCTCGGCGCCTCGAGCCGAGCGGGGGGTCGGGGAATGGCCTCTCGAGGCGCCTCGGAGCACCCAATTCTTTTTCAAAAAAACTTTATAATGACCTCCTATCTCTTATGGATGCTTTTCCACAAAACCTGAAGAATTTAATTTTTAGTGGACTTTTTTTCATTCCATGGAAGGATTTCAACATTGTTGGTTAATTGCCCAAACTTGAGTCCCTTAAACTATCATATACTTTCTTCAACAGACGAGGAGTGGGAAGTTTCCGGGGAAGCATTTCCTTACTTGAAGTTTGTGCTAGTCGAATATTTAAACATTAGATACTGGAGAGCCAGTAGTGATCATTTTCCGTGCTTTGACCGACTATTTCTTGAAGGTTGCTTGTGTTTGGATTCAATCCATCAAGATTTTGCAGATATAACCACACTTGCACTAATTGATATATGTCTATGTGCACAATCTCTCGGGAATTTCGCCAAATAGATTCAACAAGACATGGAAGACAACTATGCAAGTTCTATTGAGGTCCATATCCTTTAAGCTTGTAAGACATCTTCGTTCTTGATTCTACTTCTAAGGCTTATTTTATCTTTTAGATTCTCGGATTTCATTTTTATCCTTTATTTGTCTGCAGGACAAACATATCAAAACAGGTCATCTAGTTCTTTGAAAGAAAAAAGAGGCTATCTTGTTCCTTTTTCTTTTCATTCTAGTTTTTTTTTGGAATGGGATGAGTTCAGATATCTTGTAGTAGAATTGTATATTATCTTTTATATAGTATATGTATTATATATTTTTTAGGCATAATACATAGATAGACACCTTAACTTAAGCTCAACTGACAAGTAAAATACTCACACTTTGAGAATGCACGTCTAGACATCTCAACTCGTCCCCACTATATCTCATGTCTAGATGATCATTTTATAAGCTGGGAGTGGAAGTAGTTTATTAAGGGTTACTGTAAAGATTTGACACGTGAGCCTAACTATACTCCAAAAGCTAGCTCATGAGGAGAGAATTTCCCAAGTCCATATAAGTAGACTACTAGTCCATTCCCCAACCAATGTGGGACTTTGGATATGTGGTAAAGTGTGTTTGAGAATGTAAGTTAGTTGGTAAGTATAGAACTTGACGGCCAATGCATGAGAGTGTTGGCTTTGACTTACCACCACTTGCCCTCTCACCTGAAACCGTGCTTTCTATATTTTGCAATCTTCCCAGAGGATAAAGTGATATATGTCAAAGAACTTGTGCAGTTATGGACAACAGAGGGATTTTTGGAAGGTAGAAGAAGTGGCAGAAAAATGTTTGAAAGATCTTATGCATAGAAGTTTAATTTCCATCTACCATTCGAGTTTTGACGGAAAAATAGAGAGCTGTGGAATGCATCTGACCTGTGAACTCTGTTTGAGGGAAGCTGTTGCAGATGTTATTCCACCTTTGCTTCTTCCTCCTCCACATGCTTTTCCACAAAACCTTAAGAAACTAGTTTTTACGGATTTCTTCTTTGTGATGGAAGGATTTGAGCATTGTTGGTAAATTTCCCTAACTCAAGACCCTTGAACTAATAGATGATGCCTGTATAGAAGAGGAATGGGTAGTTGAGGAAGAGTTTCCTCACTTGAAGTTCTTGCTACTAAAATTTTCAGAAATTCGGCATTGGACAGCCAGTTGTGATCAATTTCCGTGCCTTGAATATCTATTTCTTGAAGGTTCTTGTATATTGATTCAATCCCTCAAGATTTTTCAAATATAATGACACTTCATGAGCTAATCGATATACGCTACTGTCCAGAATCTGCTTGGAATTCCGCCAAGAAGATTCAACAGGACATGCAAGAGGAATATGCAAAAACTATTGAGGTCCATATCCTCAGCTAACATGTATGAACTCCAACTTTGAGAGTGCGCATCTAGATACCTCAACTTAGTTACAACTGGCAATTGAACACTCCAGCTCGTCTCTATTTCATCTAGTGGACACCTGATGCTGATGGGACACATAAATATTGAAGATGTCTACATGATCATTTTGTAAGTTGGACTGTTCAACTGACATAGTAGAGACGAGTTGTGGTGTCTAAATGTGCTTACTAAAGTTAGAATGCTTACTTGCAAACTGATGCCAAGCTTGAGTGTTATCGAAATAACTTGCTATAGCATGCTCATTCTTGCACATAAAATTTGTAGTACTTTAAAAAACACTGACAGACGTTAAACTAAAGATCATATAAAATTAAGTTTACAAGCCATCTGCACTTATGCTCGCGCCCCTATGCTAAAGCATTTGATTCGAAAAGAAAATGAACAAAAAAAACCACTCACACATTTGGCTTCTGAATTGACCTTTCTTTCGGAAAACTTGCTAATCAGTGTACCTTAAGATCGTTACCACTTTCTGCAAGGAAAAAAACACAAAGGATGAAAAATGTTATGTTAGATTTCCCACAATTAAGGAACATATAATTTGAAAGCACAAATAGAAACAAAAATTATATGAAGAAAGAAGATGTCTTACAAAGCCGAATAAATGTGAAGCTCAACTGAACTTGCATAATTGTCTTGCATTTCCTATTGAATTTGCTTGGCAGAATTCCAAGCAGATTGTGAACCACATATATCAATTAGAACAAGTGTGGTTATGTCTGCAAAATCTCAAGGGATTGAATGGAGATTCCAGCAACAATCAAGAAATTTCTAGGTAGGGAAAGTGATCACTAGTGGCTCTCCAGAACCGAATGTCCAAATAGTCGAGTAGCAAGAACTTCAAACAAGGAAACCCTTCGTCAACTCCTTCCCACTCCTCACCTTTACATGCATCATATGTTAGTGTAAGCGACTCAAGTTTGGGAGATTTACTAACAATGTTCAAATACTTCCACTTCAAATAAGTCCGACTAAAAGATAACTTGTTAAGGTTTTGTGGAAAAACATCTGGTGGAGGAAGGAGCAAGGAAATGCATGGCTTTGGCTTTATTTTTCTACTTGACCGATGAGGAATTGAAAGAGAGCTGCCTGGACGGCTAACCACTTCTTGCTAACTGTTATTGATAAGGTTTGGAGAAAATGGCTTATTTCTTGCTCAATGATTACAGTGATATAAATACAAAAAAAGTACTAACTAACTATGGTAACTAAATAATCAAATCCCTACAAATCAGCTAGACTACCATATATACAATATTGTGCGGTTGTGGACTGATTATGTAATACTCCCCCTCAAGCTGGAGCATAGATATTGATCATGTGTAGCTTGTTACAAAAGTAATCAACTTGAGTTCCATTTAACGCTTTTCTTAAAAAATCAGCTAGTTTCTCTTATGTCTTCACGTAACAAGTGGAAATCAATTTTTCCTGAATCTTCTCATGAATAAAATGAATGCCGACCTCAATATGTTTAGTTCTTTCATGATATAGCAGATTTGAGACAATATAAAGAGAAGCTTGATTATCACACCAAAGCTTAGCTAGTTTATGATGCTTTATGCCAATTTCCGTTAAAAAGATGATGTATCCACATAATCTCACAAGTAGACTCTGACAAAGCTCTCTACTCAGATTATGCACTAGATCTAGATACAACACTTTGCTTATTGCTTCTCCATGAAACTAAGTTCCCTCCAACAAACACACAATAGCATGTAGTCGATCTCCTATCAATTTTGGATCCAACATTTGTAAAGCACTCAACACGAGTATGAATTATATTTCTATACAATATTCCAAGTCCAGGGGATCCTTTCAAGTAACACATAATCTGTTCCAAAGCTTCCCAATGTTTAATCATAGGCACAAACATGAACTGGCTAACAACACTTACCGCAAAAGAAATATTCGGACGAGTCACAATAAGGTAGTTTAACTTCCCAACTAGCCTTCTATATTTTTCTGGATCATCATCATCTGTCATAAGATGCACATTGGGAACCATTAGAGTACTATAAGGTTTGGCTCCCAATTTTCCAGTGTCAGCAAACAGGTCAAGAATATACTTTAAAATTCCCCTTTCTCTTCTATTTACTTCTACTCCCAAAAAGTATCTTAATGGGGCCAGATCCTTCATTTGAAATTTGTTATGTAAGAAATATTTAAGGGAAGAAATCCCCGCATAATCACTTCCTGTGATGACAATCTCATCAACATGTACAACAAGGAGAATAGAGCCAAATGTTGATTGCCGATAGAAGACTGAGTGATCACATTTGCTCATTTTCAACCCAAAATGTTTAACTACCTCACTAAACTTGCCAAACCAAGCCTGCGGACTTTGCTTCAAGCCATACAACGACTTTTCAAATGACAAACTTTCGCATACTCCCCTTGAGGAACAAAACCGAGTGTTTCCTCCAGATAAACTTGCTCCTGAAGATCACCATGAAGGAATGCATTATTGATATCTAACTTATGCAAATGCCATTTCTCAGAAGAAGCTAGAGAAATGAACAAGCGAACAAAAGTGAGTTTGGCAACTGTAGAGAAGGTGTCTAAATAATCTACCCCATATATTTGAGCATACCCTTTAGCCACAAGTGTGGCCTTAAGTCTTGCTACAGAACCATCTCGATTAACTTTAATTGTGAAGACCCACTTACATCCCACTGGTTTCTTTTCCTTTGGTAAATCCACCAAATCCCATGTGTGATTTTCCTCTAAGGCATGTATTTCGTCTAACATTGCATTAGACCATCCTAGATGGCTCAAAGCATCCTTCATTGTTTTAGGTACAGAGATGGAGTCTAGAGAAGCAATCAAAGATCTAGATGTTGAGGATAAGCGACCATATGAAACAAAATTAGAAATAGCATATGTGGATTTGGAAGTGTGTGTAACTTTGAAAAGAGCAATAGGAAGGTCAAGATTTCTGAAGGACCAGGTGACCAAACGGGTGCATGACAAGTATCATCAGTGTCTCGCTTTCTTAAATAGATTTGAATAATTGGCGGTCTTGCTACCACATATGGATAAAGTACTGAAGGTACAACGGTCGGGTGGTGGTCAACAGAAGAACTGAGAGATAAAGGAACAACATCAGATTGTTTTGTCAAAACATGAGTGACTTGATAGACTAACCACTCATCTTGCTCCCCCTGACTTATAGAACTAGAAGGTTTCTAGAAAAATGGTGTAGTCTCTAAAAAAATACCACATCAGTTGACACAAGATATTTGCAAAGTTCAGTAGAATAACTCTGATACCCTTTTTAATGGCGAGAATAATGTAGAAAAATACATTTCAATGCCTTAGGATCTAACTTGCTAACAGATGGTCGAACATATCAAACATAACATGTGCTTCCAAACACCTACGGTTCCACTAGAAATAGTGACTTATTAGGAAGAAACACTATAAGGTGTATTACCAACAAGCACAGTAGATGGCATGCGATTAATCAGAAAGCAGGTTGTGGAGACTGCATCTGGCCAAAATTATTTAGGAACCTTCATCTTGAATAAAAGTACCCGAGCTGTCTCAAGTAGATGTGTATTCCTCCTCTCAACCACTCTATTTTGAGATGGTGTATCAACACATGAAGACTGGTGGAGAATCCCATGTTGTCTGAAATATGACTGAAACAACTCTAACATATATTATTTAGCATTGTCACTTCTTCAAGTGTGAACCGAAGCATTGAATTGGGTTTTAACTTCACCAAAAAAAGGGCACAAAAGTGAGTAAACACTTCAGAGTGACTCTTCATAAAATAAATCCAAGTCATTCGAGAGAAATCATCCACAAAAGTTACAAAATACCTATGTCCAGGTTTGGAAGTGATTGGACATAGTCCCCAAATGTCAGAATGAACTAACTCAAAAGTCTATTCAACTAGCTTATTAACCCTTGGACCTACTGAGTTTCTATGATGTTCTTCAAATCAACATGACTCGCATTCTAGTGAAGAAATATTTTGAAATTGAGGACAAACCTTCTTTAACAAAGGCAGAGAGGGATGGCCCAATCGACAATGTGCTTTAAACGGATACACGACACTTGAGTAGGCCACATAATGATACTCCTATATTCATCAAGGATATAGAGATCATCTTATACATGTCATTTACCAACAACCTGATTTGTTGTAAGATCATGAAACAAATAATGACTGGGAAAGAAAGATATATAACAATTTAGGTCTTTGGTAACTTTGCTAACATAAATTTAATAAAGGCCAACTTTGGTAGACTTAATATAGATGACAGGGTAATAGATGAGGTTGTTTTAACAATCTCAATCCAATATTGTTGCAAGTTGATCCATCAGCTACAGTAACCAAAGAGGGTGCTTTGTGTGATTGAAAGCTAGAAAATACTTTAGGATTATCTGTCATGTATTTTGTTGCATTTGAATATATCACCCATTTATTTGAAGATGTGATAAGACATGACTCCATAAAAACATTAACTGAAGTGGGTTCCTTCACTGATTTATGATATTGAGAGATTTTAGCAAATTCTTTCACCGAAACCAAAACCTTTTTATCATATAATGAACTTGAAGCATTCATTTCCCCAAACTCACTATATCAAATCAGAATAATAGAGAAATTGCCAAAGCTCAGCATCAAAATACTAGAGAAATTGCCAAAGTTTTGCACCAAAATGTTATCCCAATAATTCTGTCCACGCCAACAAGTCAGATGGTTTGAATCAACTCAAAAAGATCTCCACTTACATATAAAGGTCTTAACAGTGAAGCAACCAACTCTCAGCTAAAGGATTCAACTCAAATAGATTGAAACACCAATTATTTTGGAGATGGTCCAGAAAATAAAATATTAAACACCAGTTGTTTCGGAGATGGTCCAGAAAATAAAATATGAAATACCCAAATGATCCATATGTAAAACTAATTGAGCAGTGAAGAGTAAAATTCGAATAGCAGGAACAAAATTCAAATAATGTTGTAGCTTAAAATAGATCAAAGCGGCAAACAAAGAAATTCAAACTCAAATATGACCAAAAGAAATCTTGTTGATGCTTATTCTTCAAAACTTGGTCCAATATCTAGAAAACTACCATAAGTCAACCGAGAATTTTAAGGTGACACCAAACAGGAATCCAGACCAAGATTGGTCCACACGCGACTCCACGTCTGGCTAATTCTAGCGACGACACACCGATACCTAACTCAATCCCAAAATATAGCTATTGGGGTTGATTTAGGCCCATGTGTCATATCTTTACATGGTATCAGAGCCATGTCCATCCCCGTTTGGAGTCCCAAACCACACTCTAGTTGGGCCTGGGCGTGAAGGGGGGTATTAGAGTGGGTAGAAGCCCCACATTGGTTGGAGAATGTATTGGTGATCTTCTTATATGGACTTGAGCAATCCTCCCCTAATGAGCTAGCTTTTCGGTTTAGTTAGCCCAGGTGCCATATCCTTACATTGACAAAGGGGATGCAAGTTGCATATATTGTCATTTTCACTCCATAGTAGCAAAAATCATACAAGTCCTTGCGACTATGGAACTCTTCAGGGGTGCCACACATTTGCAACTTATTTATATTAGCAAACAGTCTGAAGAGAGATCTGATGAGTCGGGGATTTCGTCTCATTTAAGGCTTATTATTAAATGATTTAGTGTCCTTAATGTCTAATTTACTCTCATACTGATGTTAAAATGTTTATGCAATAATGAAGGCTCAAGAGTAAGGCAAGGACATTATGAAGCAAAAAGGAGCGAAAAAGCTGAAAAAATTGAAGGAAAGCAAAGATGGTACTCGCCAAAGTCACTCGGCGAGTCACCGAATGGACCTTCAACTCGCCTAAAGTTCCAGCATGCCTGCCCATGGACAAAACCAACTTGGCGAGTAGACAAGAAATTTGGTGATTCGCCGAAGAGATCGGCGATGACAATCTGGGTCGCCGAAAATTACAAAATGATTTGATGGAAATGCAAAGCCTAAAAGGCGAGAAGAGGAGAAACTCGGCACATCGCCAAATTGGTAGGAAAACCCGACTTACTTCGCTGAGTTGACTCTATGCTGAAATTTTGGGAACGTATAAATACAATTTTTAAATGAAGAAAAGGAGTTTCCACATTGTTTACTTCTGGGTTTTTGAGTTTTTACATTCTAGAACATTGTTCTTATATTTTGAGTAGAGATTTAGAGATTGTGGTAATTTTAGCTTGGATTTCAAAATTTAGGATTACAGATCGTTAGCAAATTAGATGGAAAACTTCGTTGGTAACGATTTCTGGTTTTTCACTATGCTTGGCTAAAATCCCTTACTTTAGGTGTATGATTATGTAGTTGAATTCATTAATTAGCTAATGGGAGTTGTTAGTTACTGATTTTAATGTTTTTTTGAAGTGCGTTCAATTAATTGTTCATGGTTTAATTGAGGAATTGTAGTTGCAAATGCAATTCTAGCTTAGTTCTCTATGCTTACTTGAGAAAGAGGTAATAGACTATAATTATTAATTGATGATTGTATTGATTACGTCTTTAAAATCTAGCTTGAGAAAGTGGGTCTGATTGTGCCTTTACATACCCAGCTCGGAAGAGCGGGTTAATTAAGGATTTTGATTTCTTGGTTGTGTTATGACCGTTGAGGTTCGAAAGAACTCATTTGAAATGCAATAGTTGATTGAGAAATGGCTATTGCTCTCAAAACCTAGCCTACCCACTGAGATTCAACACTTTTGAGTAACTAGTAATCACCCATTACACAGAATTAGCATTCAACCGATCACACTCCTAAAGTCCAATCTCTACTTGTTTACTTCCCATGTTAGTTGTCTTAAATCCCCCATTGGATATTAATCCTTGAAACTTTGATATTTGTTTTAATGGTGAGAATGTGTTACATCTACAAACGATTAGGACACATCTTTATGTCCTAATTGAATTCTCTACAGTATCACTCCCTGTGGGATCGACTCTAACTCTTAGTTGGGTTTATACCTGTTCCCAACCACATACACTTAGAATTGGATGAAGTGTAGTTGAGTGTTATCAATAATGGCACTGCTACCAGAGAGTTGTGTGTAGAATTTTCTTATTTGAAGTATAGTCGTGAACTGATTTTATTGTAGTTGAATTATCTTATTTGTGTTCTTGTTGGCTGCTTTAAAATAGGTGAAGAGATGAGTGTAAATGGGAGCAACGCTATTCAACTTGGGAACAATGATGACTTCAAGAATTTGCATGAAGTCAATGAGGATCAGTTGGGAAGTGCGGGTGCTATTCGATTGCCTCCGACTATGGACAATGCAGTGTTTCATGTGACTAGCACAATGTTGCAGTTGTTGAAAATGAAGGGTCTCTTTGGAGGACTCGCTCATGAAGACCCTCATGATAACATCCAAAACTTTGTGGATGTGTGTAGGCCATTTTCTTTCAAGAACATCACTCAAGAGTCAGTCCGACTTCGTGTGTTTCCCTTTTCTCTAATAGGGGAGGCAACAAAGTGGTTGACCAAATTACCAAACGGTTCAATTACTTCTTAGGAGGAGCTCACCGAGGGATTTTATGAAAGATTTTTTTCTCCTTCGAAGATGGTCAGGTTAAGGGATAATATTCAGAACTTGAAGCGTGTTGATGGCGAACCTATCCATGAGACATGGTTAAGGTTCCAAAAGTTGTTGCTCCAATGTTCAACTCATGGGCTACAAGACAATGTATTGTTGTAATATTTCTACCGGAGCCTTGACACGGTTAACAAAGATGTTGAAAACCAACTCATTCGAGGTGGGATCATGAGACAATTGTTTGACATAGCATTTTCCCTTCTAGATGAGATGACAAAAAAAATCGTGCTTTATACACAAGAGAAGATCAAGTGTCTCCTTTGAACCTTGGGTTGACAAGACTCATGAATTGTTTCATCAATTTAACATTATATATTAAGGAAATATCTATAATTTAAGACGTATACGCCAAATTGGGAAAGGGGAGAATAAAACATGTAGCTTAGGGGGATATGGCCTTACTGGAAAAATCCCAATGCGAGACCCCAGCCTCGCGCCACAAGGCGCAGTCCCTCACATTGAGCCTGACTTTGCCAAGCACTACATGGCGGTGGTTTTTATATTTGTGCCTTGTACATATTTGCATCATTTTACAAGTTTCTGACTTTGGGCTTAGTGCATTGCCTCAACAAGTAAGTAGCATTTGATGATAGATGCATTAGATGGTATATCTATTTTTGTTTCTTTCCTTTTTAATTAGAGCTTCTAAATGGGCATTTACTCAAATCTCTAACAGCAAGTTGAGATCCTCTATACCACTTGTGGGACTCCACATTATGTTGCACCTGAGGTATGATGCATATGTAGTTTGAATCATTCAGTTACTTCTTAATAGTTCTTATAGGTGGGTTCTTCATATGTAGTTTGTACATGAAACACGTCATTCTTCATTTGATTGGCCTGCTATCTCTTTTTCTCATTTATACTTTAGATTGCTAGCTAAGAGGCAAAAATGTACTTTTACGTTTGTAGTCTTGGTTTAGTAATTAGTTGTTATAAGGAATCATATTTTCCTTAAGTAGTAGTAAATTCATTTTACCTAGCATGATCAGTTGGTTTTTGATTAGTCATCAAATGAGAGAGAATAAAAATGTATTTCCCTTCCACGAGCCTTGTAGTAATACACCTTCAAATCATTGCAGTTAGTGTCAATTACCTTTATTTGGGTAATATCATAACCTTGTGCTGAATTGTTTAATGAATTTGTCTAAACTATGTCAATTGCAGAACATATGTTAATTTTCTTAATATGTTTTCTTATATTAGAATGTGTTTGGACTCTTTCTATGGTAGCTGGCTTATTACACTGTAGTTACTTCTTCAGGTGTTAAGTAACCGAGGTTATGATGGTGCTGGTGCGGATGTGTGGTCATGTGGTATCATCCTTTTATGTTTAGGATTGAGGTGTAATGAGTTGATTGATATATTTTATTCTACTCTCTGACCTCTGTTAAACACCAAGTGCTAAGGCATCTTGAAGTGTGAAGGATAAGCTGTCTTTCACTTAGCATCGACCACACTGCTCTCATCAAAACACTGTTGTTCCGTATTTCTAATTTCATCTTCATCTGCATGAGTTTGCTCCTTGTGTTTCCTTTTTATTATCATTATTTGGTTCTTTGTTTGTTTCTATTAGATTAATTGGGGCTTTAAAGTGACTTGACATTACTTGTACTCCGCTTGCTATATGTTAAAGTTATTGTTTGTTCTTATGTACAAATTACTATATGTTCAATATTATGGTTTGTTCTCCACAAATTTCTTATTGCTTTCAATATTGTTATAGATCAAGGCTGTTGAATTTTCCTGTCCAATTTGGTTTTCTCCTGGTGCAACATCGTTGATTCGTAAAGTCATTGATCCAAATCCTCAAACTGTAAGTGCACTGATATTGTTAACTCTGAAAATTATGGTGTCCCATTGCCTATTTGTCACCTAATTATTCAATCAACTATAAGCTTATGACATTATAGTTGCACTAGAAAAAAAATCCTTCATGATGGAATATGAGAAGCTCTGTTTCATTAGAACTAAAATCATGATTTTTTTGAGTTTGATTGCTCAACGGATTAAAATCCTTCCAAATTTCCCGGATTGGTTATAAAGATCCCTTTTAAGGTCATTTTAAATGTGAGAAATGCCTTAAGCATGTCTTCAGCTCGTTCCTTGCTTTTGTTTAGTACACATATTTCTTTCTCATCTCCGTTTTGTTTATTAATTTGTGAAACTTCAGCATAACTTGTACAAAAGTCCTGCAGGGGATCAAGATTGATGGAATAAAACGAGACCCTTGATCTTTCCTTCTCATTCCCTTCATTGTGAAAGGATGGAGATACAACTTGTATTAGCTAAGAAACATAATATTTGACTTACTCTACCCAACTTAGTTTTTATTCTTGTCTTCTTTCTGTTATGTGTTTGTCGTGATCATCAACAATCATGTTATATGTCTTCTTATGTTTAAATAAATATATGAATCAAAGTGTTAAGTTGTTTAAGTGCATTTTTGTATCTTTGGTTTTTTTTTTTTGCCCTCAGGACATAGTGCCTTTAGGAAGGGGGGGGGGGAAGCTCGGGGCATGGTGCCTCAAGGCGGGGTGGAGGGCCTTGGGGCGCGGAAGCTTCAAGGCAGGGTAGGGGGCCTCAAGGCATGGTACCTTGAGGCGGGTCAGAGGGCCTCGGGGCTCCGCACCTCGAGGCGAGGCACGGAGCCTTGAGGCGCAGGGCGGTGCAGGAGGCTTTGAGGCACGACACGATTCCTAATTTGAATCAGTGCAACACCAACACTTTAATAACAAGGATAAATATTATCATCAATTGACATGCTCTTCACATAGAGAAAGATATTTGAATGGCATTATCAGTTATCCAAATTTTTCTATACATATCATTCCCATGTTCAATGTATCTTTATGTAATTGCATGTTGATTTGATACTAAAATCTTTGTCACGACCCAAGGTATACCTTAGGAGTAACATGGCATATAAGACCTCGAGAGGCCCTACACAAGCCACTTAGCATGCATAAACAAGATTATCGAATAACAAAAGATTTAAAACAACATTTCATTTCAAAGAGCTTGTCAAACGAAACGGAAGTCTTCAAGTCTCAATAGCCATGTACTTATCAAGAGTGACTGGGACGTAACCCTGACATCACATACAATATTTAAAAAGTAAATACTGAAAGTGATATAAGGTTCAATCCTCGAAACATGAGAACTCACCCCAACTAAGTACAATCAAGGTGACTCCTAGCCATGGGAATGAGAACTTGTAACGCCAGACCCTACATTGGAGAAAACAATGTAGGCAAGAGTATGTGTTAGTACAAATATGTACCAAGTATGATAGCAATGCATAGAGATATAAATCATGTGAAAAGGGACCTTTTCATGCTCATGGAAAGATCAAGTTGAAACCATAAGAAAAGGGTTAGAAAACATCATAATAGTCATGGTCCAATGCAAGTAAAACTTCTTTTTTGAACACCTGGGATATACTTCTTTAAGTAACCTTAGTTCGTCATTAGTGTGGGAATTAGCCTTAACTAACATAGAGACCATGTGAGGTATAACATAGAATCTGATGTCTGCCCCACACAAAAAGGTATGTTCTCTCTTGCCAAGGAAAGAACCTTCACTTCTAGCTTACGTAGATCCACTAGCTAATGTCTATCTAAGACAATCTTCCTATGGTGGCACACAGGTATGAGATAAGGAGATTGCTACTAGAAACCCGACCTCTAGATACGGGAGAGCTTTTATCTCAATATCCTCTCAGTGCTAAGCATAAATCCCACGGAAAAGTCATAATTTTTTACTTGAATTATCTTTCTTGGAAGGCAGTTTAAATCGCCAATCCAAGCTAACTTTCTTTAGAATAGCTCCTAAAACTTGATTATAAGTTAGTTGAGAAAACCTTTCAACTCTTAAGAATCCTTATGTGAGAAAATCCTTTCACATGCATGTATTGAGTGATATGTGAGAAATCCTTTCACAACAACAACATCAACATATAAGCTTTACTCCAAAGCATCTGAAATTATAAATTCACCTCTGAACATAAAGAACATGCATATCTTCATGAATTCATTTTTCATGGTTAAAAGCCCAAATTTTCATCATATATTTAGAAAACATGGGGCCTTCATGGGTTCATGGGATTCATCTTAAAATCGTGGAATTATCTCAATTCATGCTTAATACTTCATAAAACAATCAAATAAATCAATATTTAAAGGAACCCATAACATAGAAGAAAACCCAACTTCAATTGGGAATTTCTAGCTTCAAAATTGAGGAATTTAGGAACTCTATGGAGGAAAGGGCTCCATAGATGAAGACTATCATACCTTAATACCCAAAGCCCTTAAGCAGTTTGGTGAATTGAAGATGAACTTGCTTTTCTTTTGTTTGTAAATTCAGAGAATGAATTGAATTTGGTGATTTTGGGGGTAAAAACCTTTATATAGGGTTTTGGGTAATGGTAAAGTGACAGGGTATTGAATTAAAACAATTTGGAAAAGACCCAAAAGACCATGACTTAAAACTGACGGACCTACCTCACGACGGCCTTCACGCCCATCAAGGGTTCCACTGGCCGTTATGGCTGTCGTGATCCTTGAACAGTGGAAAGGGAAGGGACCCCTTCCTGGTAGGTCACTTGACGACCACCACCACATCCCGTCAACCTCACCACGGGCCGTTTAGGCCTCCGTGGGAGGGACATTGGCCCTAGTGGTTCTGGAAAGCCTTCATGGGCCTCATAACGAGTTGTCATCCTCTCCATAGGCCATCTATGCCTCAGTGGAAGGGACTCCTGCTAGGCAGGCTTTGAAGGACGTACCACAAAGCCCTTCATGGACCGTGGTCCCCTTCACAGCCCGTTAGGGGCTCCGTGGAGGGTTCCATGGTCCTGTTTTAGCCTGTGAGTTTTCCCACTATCCTTTTCTAACCTTTCTCGAATATGAGGTGTTACAATATCTCCCCCTTGGGAACATTCGTCCTCGAATGAGATTCAAAACATCATAAGGAAGATAGGAAATCTAACCTAAAATCCCAATATGCATGAAATCACAAAAATACACAAATCTGAGGAGGAAACATCAGCTCCAAGCTAAAGCATTCTCAAAACATCATTTCACATAGCCTATATGCAACTCATACTCAAATAGACGTAAATATGAAAAATCAATCAACGAACTCATTTTTCTAAAAAATCAAGCTTTTTCATGAACATGCATAAATGAGGAAATCATAGGAATGTCTAAGACACATGGCACCAAATGAGTAAACCATGAGGAACCAAATACCTCAAGCTAGAGTATGAATGGAGGGAAAGAGATGAGGATAACGTGATATCATATCGGCCTCCCAAGTAGCACCATCAACTAATTGATTCCTCCAAAGGACTTTCACCATCCTTAGTTCTCAACTTTCAAACTTGCTAGTCTAAGATCTCAACTGGAACTTCTTTATAAGAAAGACTATCATTTATGCCAAGGCTCTCTAATGGGACTATGGATGTCGGATCACCAACACATTTCTTGAACAAAGAGTCATGGAAAACAGGACGCACCCATGCCAAGTCATTAGGCAATTCAAGTTCATAAGCAACCTTCCCAACACGCCTCAAAATCTAATATCGGCCCACATAACGGGGACTAAGCTTCCCTTTCTTTCCAAACCTCATTACACCCTTCATAGGTGAAATTTTCAAGTAGACCCAATCATTAACATCAAAATCAATATCTCTCCTTCTAACATAGGCATAGATTTTTTGGCGATTTTGAGCCGTTCTCAACCTTTCTCTAATAAGTCAAACTTTCTCCATAGCCTCATGTACCAACGCGTGACCTATCAAGCAGCTTCACCCACTTGAAACAGCCTATGGGAGATCTACACCTCCTACCATATAGAGCCTCAAATGGATCCATACCAATACTTGAGTGATAGCTATTATTATACGCAAATTCAATTAAAGGAAAATGATCATCCCAATTACCCTTGAAGTCAATTACACATGCTCTCATCATAGCTTCCAAAATTTGGATTGTACGCTCCACTTCCCATCGGTTTTACGGATGAAAGGTTGTACTAAGCTTAACACGAGTACCAAGACCCTTTTGGAAAGACTTCCAAAACTGAGAAGTGAATTGGGTACCACGATCGGAGACAAGGGCACTCCATGCAGCCTAACCATTTCCCTCAAATACTACTTAGCATAGTCCTCCACTGAATAAGAAACTTTGACGGGGATGAAATGAACTGATTTCTTCATTCGATCTACTATAACCCAAATCGAGTCATATGTTGTCACCGGGTGCGAGGTAAACCAACAATAAAGTCCATTTAAAGTCTTCCCACTTCCGAGTAGGAATACTGATATCTTGGGACAAACCTCCCGATTTCTGATGCTCAACTTTCACTTGTTGACAATTTGGACACTTAGCCTAAAATTCTACAATATCTTTGTTCATCCTATTCCACCAATAGACCTCCTGCAAGTCACGGTACATCTTGGTGGCTCTTTAGTGAATGGAATATCGAAAACTATGGGCTTCCGATAAGATCTGATCCTTCAAGTCATCTTCATTGGGAACACACAAACGACCTTGATAATGAAGTACACCATCTCCCCGTTGGGAGAAAGCCTCTGCGAACTTTTTAAGCACCGCTTCCTTTAATTCTACCAAAGTCGGATCAAGATCTTGCTTGGCCTTCATGTCTGCCACAAAAGACGATTCTGAGCCATAACACCACCTTTGGTGGAGTCTACCAATCGAACACCTATCCGGGCAAATCTATGTACATCTAGTACCAATTCATTCTTACCATCCTCTATGTGAACAACACTACCTATCGATCATCGACTAAGAGCATCTGCCACCACATTTGCTTTATCATGGTGATAGAGATCACTCATATCATAGTCATTTAGTAGCTCAAGACACCTTTTTAGTGAAGATTCAGATCCTTCTAACTGAACACATATTGCAAACTCTTGTGGTCGGTAAAGACATCGACATGTACACCATGTAAGTAATGTATCTAAATTTTTAAAGCGAACACAACCGCCATTAGTTCTAAATCATGGGTAGGATAGTTCTTTTCATGCACCTTAAGTTTCCTTGAGGCATAGGAAATGAATTTCCTATTTTGCATGAGGACACACCATAACCCGATTCTCGAAGCATCACAGTAAACAACAAACCCATCGGTTCTTTCTGGTAAAGTCAACATCGGAGCGGAGGTAAGTCTATCCTTCAAATCCTAAAAACTCCTTTCACATGCTTCCGACCATATGAATTTAGTTGGATCAGATCTTTTGGGAAGCTTTTGGACCTAGCGAAAAGGGCTCTAAGCCTTCACGCAAGCAATTTTCTTTTTGGTCAATGCCATCAATGGAGAGGCAATCGACAAAAATCCTTTGACGAACCTTCTATAGTAATCAACTAAACCCAAACAACTTCTAATATCCGAAGGGGATAAAGGTCTAGGCCAACTCTTTACCGCATATGTCTTCTTAGGATCTACCTCAATACCCTTTCTAGAAACAATGTTACCAAGCAAATCAATGGACTTCAACCAAAACTCACATTTACTAAACTTTGCAAAGAGTTGTTGGTCCTTAAGGACCTGCAACACAATCCTCAAGTGATCGGTATGCTTCTTTTTGATTAACGTTTCAAATACACTTTATCCGATTCTAGGTGTAAATGATCGTTATATAAAACCCAACAATTGAGTTAGAGTCAAACCCACAGGGAGTGGTACAAGTTTGAATTCAAATATGAAATTGTAAACTCGCTTTAAATGATTGTAGGAATAGAAAATTTATCGGAATCAAGAGGTTGACATAAAATGCCAAGAGAGGGGTTTGTACTGCAGTTATCAATCACAACAATAACAATCTATAAGATAAATCAAATGAATAAAAAGGACTTGGAGGAATGACAAACCAATTGCCAAATTCTTGCTAAATGGGTGCTACGTGATTAACAATAGTTACTAAATCTTCATGGGTAGGATGGGCCTTAGATAAGATAATTTTCTCTCGAACAACTATCTCGCTTCAATTGAGTTCTTTCGAACCTCAACATGTTAACTATGAAAACTAGCCATCAATCTCACTACATCCACTCTCTCTAGCTAGATAGGTAGAACAGAACTTAGGGTCCACTCTTTCGAGATGAACCCACAATAGCCCAATTGGTACAAACACCAATTTATCGCTTTGGTTTCACACCCCTCTCTCGAGCAAGCATAAAATACTAAATTCCATTGAAATAAACATTCAATAAAGCAATTCAACAACATAAATAAACCAGACCCATTTCAATTTAGCACTATAATCAATAATTTCTAACACCCACTTAACTAAATTAAGCAATTAGTTTCATGGTCAAACCCCCAAGAATGAGGTTTTAGCTAGTCATCATAAAAAGTAAAAATTCAATACCTATTACATTCTCCATAGTTGGGTATTGATTTCCACTATCTAAAAATAAACCAATCTTCCTTAAATTGCAATACCCAAATTAAAATCTACTTTGAAAAACCTTAACACCAACAAGGAGAGTGTTTTTTTCTAAATTTCTATTTTCACAATGTTTGGATACCTTCTCTCTCTTCCAAATATCAATTTATACTGATCCAAGATTTAACCTTTTGGGGTCAATCGGCGAGGAAAGTCGGGTTTCGCCGACTAGTCGGCGATTCGTCAATCGCCCATGTCCATCACCTACTTGCTTAATGTTTTCATCTACCATGCATTGGAACTTTAGGCGGTCTGTATCGGGATCGCTGCACACTTCCGCGATGCCCCCTTTGTTCTTTTGGATCGCCAATTCGCTTTCATCTTCAATGCTCATTTAGTACTTTCGGCGGTACAACCTCTCTTTGCCGATCCATTCGGCGACTCGCCGATATGGGACACAATTTGCCCAAGGTTCTCTCATTTTAAACGTGGTGTACTGTAAAATTAGGCGGGCTCGCGGGCCACTCGGTGGACCGCCGAGTGGTCTTGGCGATCACCAGGATTGCTTTTCTCCACTCCTTTGGCTTGTTCGTTCCTTTTTGTCTGGTAGTGTCCTTGCCTTGCTCCTTAGCCTTTAATGCTGAAAATCAATACTTTAACATCAGTTTATAGCACAACTTAGGCATTTAAGGACACCAACACTATCAAAATAAATCCCTAAATGAGTCCAAATCTCGGACTCATCAACACCCCTAACTTAAACTTTTGCTTGTCCTCAAGTAAAACTCAAGATCAACAGTTCAATAAGGATGTCTACAAATAGTGTTGCATAAGACTCAACATAAATGCACAAAACAAGGTTCAAATTACTCATACAATGATCAATTATGCACTCTGATATACCGTGAGTTTACGGTATTTCTAATACATTTCACTTACCAGTTGTGTGTGTCTAGGGCCTTTTTATATTGGTTTTTATGTGTTTTTATCATGTTTTGCAGGAAAGATGTTCAGGCGCGGAAGTATAGAGACAGCTGAAAGAAATGCAGAAACAGGGCATTCACGGAGATGATCTACTGACCGTAGGTGATGACCGTAGATCAGCAGGCATGGTATAAGGACAAATCAGGGAAATCTGACCAAGTGTAGAACCACGACGCCCATTGACGGTCCGTAGACTGATCTACGGACCGTACTGTTGATCCGTAGAGTGAGACTGCGAGGGTTCCAGTACCTGATTATTGAAGATTCTAAGTGTGGAGCTACGGAGGGGATACGGTCCGTACTGCTAGTCCGTCGTTTGCTTCAGAGAAGCTGATTTTTGGAAGCTGAAATATTCTCTAAGTCCTGACTAACGGAAGGGACTACGGTCCGTAAGTTGGTCTCGTGGATTGAAGACGCGTACTTGAA
>NW_006239176.1:86015-92202 GCF_000226075.1 Solanum tuberosum | reverse complement strand
CAAAGTCCCGGAATCACATTTAACTCTCACACTCACAAAGATGAACATAGACATGGCTTCACCCATAGGTTTGCCCTTATTTTCCAATCAACATTCGTTTCAACTCACTCACGATCACAAAGGTCTTTTCAAGGCTTGTAACGGGGCTGAATGTAAAGGTATGGTAATTTAGGCATAGTGGCATCTACCTTCATGAAGTATGGTCTGAACATCACTTTCTTCCTCTTCTTTATCATTTCAAACATGTTCAAAATCCACCCCATTATTCAACTTCATATGAACCACCGAATACCCTATTTCTTTTGCAATATTCACTACTTTATTTCATAACTTGTTTGGTCTTTTTCTTTTCTTTCTTAGTTTTTATTTCCTTTTTTTTCGCAACATGGAGGGGTTCCATATTTTTCAAAGTAATCACAAAACGGGGGATTTCTCACTTCTTGATTTTCCTTCTCCTTTCACCACACCCCCAACTTAGGCTTTTGGCCTAAGTTGGCTATTCAAGAAAACCATACTTCATGAAAGTTATGGGTGAATGGATAAAAAGAGGTCACAATTGCTCAAGTTTCTTCCAAGAAAAGGGTAAGCCTCAAAAGGTGCCAAGCAGGGTCAGCACATCTCACAAGGTTGGCCACAAAAGAGGTATATTGTTAAATTGGTTCACTCTTCAATATCTTTGCCTAAAATCATTTCAAGTGCTTGCATCACTCAATCAACCGAGCCAACGGGGAAAATTCTTGGTGTCATCACACACAATGTTCAAAGTAATCTCATCACACAAGGTGTTGGTACCAATATCAAACAAGACTCCACACTTTGTAGCTAGTGTGCAATGTTCATCACAAGAGACTCATTCGACAACCGGCTAGTCACAACGAAATGCTAAAAGTTCACATATTGCCTATGTAACTTCGTTTGCCTCATCATAGCCGCACATTCATTTCGCTCAGATAAGAGCACTATTTAAGTCACCGGTACTGACCACAACCGATACTAAAAAATGCAAGAGAATAACAAGCTACCACCCCACCAAAAGCAACCAACAGTTTCCTCAATGTGATCAAAGAACAAACACAACTCACAATAAATAAAACACAATAGAATTAAAATAGAAACAAAAAGTATTGGTGCTAAACAAACAAAGTAGGGTTAGAAGGAATCTTCACTATGTGGCCATTTGGCGAGGTGCCATAGAGATTGCCGAATCGATCAGTGAACCCCCGAACTACATGCACTTGCCTGAATATCCAGACTACTACCGCTCCAGATTGGGCCAAAGGGAAATCGAAATCGAGTACGCTGAGTTGCATCAGCGCATTTCCTAGAAGGCTTGTACATCACCGAAATTTCCAAAATTTCTACCCTGCGGGAAGGTGTAAAGGGCAGGAAAAGTCGAGCTCACCCAATTTGTTTGGCGTACCGCTGAATGGTCTGCAACCATCGCCAAATATTCCAGTACCTTAGCTCACCTTTTATGAACCAAAAGCGATCCAAGTCGCGATCGCCATATATACTCGGCGGTTCGCTGAAATGGTTTTGGCATCGCCGAATTACCCATGCCTGCACATTCAGCACACAAATTATTCAAAAACAACTAACGATTGGGTTGCCTCCCCAGAAGCGCCTTATTTAACGTTGTGGCACGACGTGAAAATGCTTTCAAGCATCTTCCAAATATACCACTTCGATCAATGCAATCTCATAACATTCCCCAAAATACAGCTTTAAGCGTTTCCCATTTACCTTGAAGGCCGGACCTTCTTTACCCTCAACCTCAATTGCCATATTCTCGAATACATGTGTCACTTTAAAAGGGCCGAACCATTTTGACTTGAGTTTTCCCGGGAAAAGTCTCAGTCGAGAATTGTACAGCAACACAGAGTCTCCAACTCGAAATTCTCTTCTAAGGATTTTAGAGTCATGCCATTTCTTCATTTTTTCCTTGTAAAGGGCTGAAATTTCATACGCTCTAAACCTGAATTCTTCCATTTCGTTTAGTTGATCTACTCTTCCTTTAGAAGCATTTTCCCAATCTAGGTTTAATGCCTTTAGTGCCCATAGTGCTTTGTGTTCAAGTTTAATCGGTAGGTGACAAGACTTCCCAAGAACTAGATGGTATGGGGACATGACAATTCGTGTCTTGTATGTGGTGTGATATGCCCAAAGAGCATCATCTAGCTTCCGAGACCAGTTAGTCCTATTGGGATTCACTGTCTTAGCCAAGATACTCTTAATCTCTAGATTTAAAACCTCAACTTGGCCACTTGTTTGGGGGTGATAAGGCGTTGCCACTTTATGTTTCACTCCATATTTACTCAATGCGGATGCAAACAGTCGGTTGCAAAAATGTGAACCTCCATCACTTATGATAGCCTGAGGGGTGCCAAATCTTGTAAAGATGTAGCACTTCAGAAATTGGATGACACTCTTTCCTTCGTTGTTGGGTAGTGCTACCGCTTCAACCCATTTAGAAACATGATCCACGACCACCAAAATATACTTGTTACCAAAAGATCTCACAAATGACCCCATAAAATATATTCCCCAAACATCGAATAACTTAACCTCCAGAATGGGCTGAAGAGGCAACTCATGCCTTCTTGACACTCCACCTTGTTTTTAGCATTGTATACATTTCTTGACAAATTCATGGGCATCTTTGTAGAGGGATGGCCAGTAGTAACCACTTTGAAGAATTTTAGCGGCTGTTCGAACACCGCTATGATGACCCCCGATCGGTGAAGCATGACAAGCATTTAGAATTGCATTGGCTTCCTCCTTCGGCACACATCGCCGAATAATATGGTCTGCACATTCTCTGAATAGATATGGTTCATCCCAGAAATATCTTTTGACATCAAACAAGAATCGCTTTTGTTGATAGAAGTTCAGGTCTTCTAGTATTAGCCCACATGCCACATAGTTAGCAAAATCAGCATACCAAGAAGTTTGCACAAGAGTGGCCCTAAATACTTGCTCATCTGGGAATGAATCATTTATGTCTAACTCAAGCTCATCTTTCTCTTTGCCCTCCAACCTAGATAGGTGATCAACCACCTGATTTTCGCAACCTCTTCTATCATTAACTTCAAAATCGAATTCTTGCAACAACAACACCCATCTTATCAACCATGGTTTAGCATCTTTATTTGCCATCAAGTACCGCAAGAATGCATGATCAGTGTGGACTACCACTTTGGTACCTAGCAAGTATGCCTGGAATTTCTCAAATGCATATAGCACCGCAAGTAACTCTTGCTCCGTAACGATGTAGTTACGTTGAGCACCATTCGATGTTTTGCTTGCGTAATAGATTGAATTGAATAGTTTATTTTGCTTTTGTCCCAAAACAACACCCAATGCAGTCCCTTTTGCATCACACATCACTTCAAATGGTTCCGACCAATCGGGGCTAATAATCACATGGGTGGAGATTAATTTCTCTTTCAAGCACTTAAAGGCTGCCACACATGCATTATCAAAGTCAAATTTAGCCTCCTTCTCCAACAGCTTGCATAATGGAAGTGCAATTTTTGAGAAGTCTTTGATGAATCTCCGGTAAAATTCGGCAGGCCCCAAGAAACTCCGAACACCTTTTACTGAAATTGGCTGTAGTAGCTTCTCAATTACCTCGATCTTTGCCTTATCAACCTTCAACCCCTTTTGAGACACTTTGTGACCCAAAACTATACCTTCCCTAACCATGAAGTGGTATTTTTCCCAATTTAAGACTAGATTGGTTTCCACACATCTTTGAAGAGCCTGCCCAAGGTGTTCCAAACATGTTTCAAAAGAATCGCCCACAACTGAAAAGTCATCCATGAAGACTTCCATTGAATCCTCTACCATGTCAGCAAAGATAGACAACATGCAATGTTGAAATGTCGTTAGAGCATTACATACCTCGAACGACGTCCTTTTGAATGTGAAGTACCATAGGGGCAAGTGAAAGTGGTTTTTTCTTGATCTTCTGATGCAATAGAGATTTGATTGTATCCGGAATAACCATCCAAAAACCAATACCATCCACTCTCCGAAAGTCGATCAAGCATTTGATCCATGAAAGGAATGAGAAGGTGATATTTTTCTATCCATGAGTTTAACTTCCGATAACCCATGTATACCCTCCATCCGGTTACCAGTCTCATAGAAACAAGTTCCCCTTTTTCATTTGGGACTACCGTGATACCACCCTTTTTGGGTACACATTGCACCGAACTCACCCATTTGCTATCCGCGATGGGGTAGATCACACCTGTATCCAACCATTTGATTATCTCCTGTTTAACCACCTCTTGCATTGGTGGGTTCTATCTCCTTTGATGCTCGACACTCAACTTGCATTCACTATCAAGTTGAATTTTGTGAGTGTAAATGCTAGGTGGAATACCCACGATGTCAGTGATAGTCCACCTTATAGATTTGATGTACCTTCGCAACACCTCAAGAAGCAACTTTACTTGCCATTCAAGCAAGTCAGCTGCAATAATGATGGGCAAAGTGTTATTTGCCCCCAAGAATACATATTGAAGATGAACGGGAAGTACTTTCAACTCAAGCTTTGGTGGTTTCTCTGTGGATGGCTTAGCGGGAGGATTTTCTCGATTCTTTAAATCAATGTCAAGTTTCAACGAATTCCTTGAGTATTCACCAAGTCCCGAAAGGGTAGCTACTACTTCATCATACTCTTGAACTTCAGCCTCATCATAATTTACAAGAACAGCCTCAAGGGTTTCACTCATGCAGATCAAATGGCTAACACTAGCCACCGCTTTATCAATTACATTGATCGTGGAAACCACATGAATATCACTCAGGTGTTTCATTGATTTGCACACATTAAAGGTGACCTCATTTTCGTTCACCCGGAACTTCAATTCTCCACTTTCAACATCCATTAATGCTCTCCCTGTTGCTAAAAATGGTCTTCCCAAAATGATAGAAATTCCAGCATCAATCTCACAATCAAGAATAACAAAATCAACTGGAAAGATGAATCGATCAACTTTCACCAATATATCATAGAGTATCCCAACGAGTTGTTTGATCGACCGATTCCACCATGAGAAGTCGCTTTGTTGTGGATTTCAGTTCACCCAACCCAAGTTGTTTATAGATTGCATAGGGCATTAGATTTATACTTTCTCCCAAATCACATAGAGCTTTAGCAAATTGAAGCATACCGATAGTGCATGGGATGGTGAATGCCCCTGGATCTTCTTTCTTTATAATCATCACGCGAATCATAGTGGCTCTACAATAATGGGAAACTTCAATTGTCTCAAAGTCCATGCTTCTTTTCTTGGTGACTAGATCCTTTATGAATTTGGCATAACCCGGCATCTCTAACAATGCTTCAACTAACGGTAGGTTTATAGAGAGTGTCTTGAACACGACTAGGAACTTCTTGAACTTCTCATCCTCATTTTTCTTCTTGAGACGCTGAGGAAATAGAGGAATTATTTTGGGAAGAGGCTGCACACTCTTTGGAGTTGAGATGCCTTTCTCTTCATCTTTTTGCAACTCTTTGATGGGACATTGCTTATGAGTTTGCTAATTATCTTTGACCTCATCACGTTTCCGTACTTGAATGGGATTCTCTTCCTCATCAATATATTTCTCTTCTTCATGATCTTTCACCTTGATGAGTCCACAAATTGGACTTATTTAGGGCTATATTTTAATAGAAATTGTGTCCTCAAATGCTTATTTTATCTCAATATCTGATGAAAACTCCTAAGTTTCAGGTATTTGAAGTTTGAAGGAAAGCATGGACACTACGTCGTAAAAAGGAACGACAAGGCTGAAAAGAACGAAGAAATGAATGCCTGAGGATCGCCGAGTCCACTTGGCTAGTCGTCAAAGGGTCTTACTTCGCCTTTTGTTCCAGTGTGTTGAGCCCTAAAGGAAAGGATCAAGTCGGCAAAAAAAGGGAGCAGTCGGCACATCACCGAGAAGTTTCGCAAAGTAGTACCATGTCGCCCAATGACCCAAGGCACGACGATGCTGAAGGATGGGGCAAGACGGCGATGAACTACACCAAAAGGTGAATCTCCGAGTTGATCGGTGATTCCGACTAACGGCGCCGAATGATCTGCTGCATCACAAATCTGTGAAAACTATAAATACTAGTTAGAGTTGTAGTTTTAAGTGTCGAACAATTATTATAATTTTCATAGAGAATAGT
>NW_006239176.1:85293-85687 GCF_000226075.1 Solanum tuberosum | reverse complement strand
CACACACTCAGCTTGAGAGAGTGAGTGGGTTAAGGCGTAGGCTGGTCTTCATGCGGCAAGTGGGTGTCCGAGAGGAACGCATTTGAAACAGGGTAAGTTGTTCAAGAGAAAGCTTATCCCCCTTAAAGTTTATCCTAGTCACAATTATTCTATGAATCTTCTATCGAAAGCATGTACCCAATAATCTAGCTTAACCCGTATTCCCGTCACACCCCAAGAATCCCCTCACATTTCTTAGAAATCCTTGTTTATTTTGTTGTTTTTACTCACTAGTGACTAAACCCCATTGTTAATTGACACTCTTGTGTCCCCCTTTAATTTACAATGTTTTTAATAGTTAATGTCTTTAGCTAGGACTAGTTAGAACTAAATTTTATTTTTCTATTAATTCTCA
>NW_006239176.1:58243-85066 GCF_000226075.1 Solanum tuberosum | reverse complement strand
TCTATGAATCTTCTATCGAAAGCATGTACCCAATAATCTAGCTTAACCCGTATTCCCGTCACACCCCAAGAATCCCCTCACATTTCTTAGAAATCCTTGTTTATTTTGTTGTTTTTACTCACTAGTGACTAAACCCCATTGTTAATTGACACTCTTGTGTCCCCCTTTAATTTACAATATTTTTAATCGTTAATGTCTTTAGCTACGACTAGTTAGAACTAAATTTTATTTTCTATTAATTCTCAAAACCACTCTCTTGGGAACGATCCCAACCATTGGTTGGGTTACTAAACTATTGTACGATCGTAGACACTTCCATTGGAAGTTGTGTCTTGATTACGCAAACATCACACCCCGTCATTGTCCTTCACATTAACAACTGCTATTTTTCCGCTTCGAGTAACCACCGCTATAAATTTCTGTCATCATCATCCGTTAATGCAAGTGTGCATTCAACTTCACCCCCATCAATTACCTTTGGTTCCAATTGTGCTGAAAGTTGACTTAGTTGACCCTCAAGTTTCTTGATTGCATCAGCGTATGAATTCACTCTACTATTCAATGATGAAAAATCCGTTTTCATCTCTTTTAGCATGTCATCTGAGCCTTCATCCTTATCTAGGATGTGGGACAGCAATTCATCCACTCGTAGGCTACTCGAACTACTCTTTGACTTTGAACTGTCACTTGACTGTGTCTGGTACCCTTCATGGCTCTCTTCTCTTCCCCAAAACCCATTTTGTTCATTCCAATCTTGATAGCTCTGTCTTCTCTCTTCTTCCTTATACGAGTTCCAACCTTGATTCCCCCTACCTTGAAATATCTCGGGTGAGAACCCTCCTCAAGTTTCTGCACTCTCTTTACTTCTTTGGGTTCACCAACATTTCTTAGCACCTATTTTTGTAACAGCTCCATTTGGGACAACACTTTGCTAATATTCTCGTCCCTCTCCTTCTCCTTGTCAAGTTGTTCTTGTGTCATCCTAAAACAAAAAGGAGAAACACGGTCCTCTTGAGTGTACCATGTCTGATTTATCTTTGTCATTTCATTAAGAAGTGATGATACCACTCCAAATGGTTGCAACATTATTCCTCCCCAAGCCAACTGATCAGCCACTCCTTTGTTCACTAAGTCTAAACTCCAGTAAAAATATTGAAGTATCACATCACCTGGAAACCATGAGAAGGATATTGTAAGAGCAACTTCTGAAATCTCAGCCAAGTTTCATGAATTGGTTCCCCTTCTATCCGCTTGATGTTTTGGATGTTGTCACACAATTTCACCATCTTTGAGGGTGGAAAGAGACTCAAATAGAATGCCTCGGTAAGTTCCTCCCATGATAGAATAGATTTTCTCGGTAGCTATGCTAGCCATTTGGTCGCTTCCCCCATTAGAGAGAAAGGTAACAACCGCATCCGAATAGATTCTTGCGAAATATCCTTGATTGAGAATGGACTGCACATCTCCACTAAATTTGAATGTGTTCATGAGGGTTCTCATGATATAACCTTCCAAATATGCCTTTAGCTTGCAAGAGTCGTAACATTCTGCTTGTCACATGGAATGCAACATGGTTTTTAGCCGGAGGTAGGCGAATAGCACCTATGCCCCTCCAATAGAGCTTCATTGGCTTGCAAGACTTCATCACCATCATCTTGGTGACAAATTTTGTTCACGGTGCTTTCATTTTCACTCATCATGTTACCTAATCACAACAACTCACAAAACAAGAGTAAGTTGATTCAACCACAATACAAAGAAATCGCAATTCAAACTTCAATAAAAGAATTCTAAACAACACCACTCCCCGGCTGCGGCGCCATTTTGATTAACGTTTCAAATATACTTCATCCGATTCTAGGTGTAAACGATCGTTAATTAGTATAAAACCAACAATTGAGTTAGAGTCGAACCCACAGGGAGTGGTACAAGTTTGAATTCAAATATGAAGCTGTAAATGCGCTTTAATTGATTGTAGGAATAGAAAATTTATCGAAAATATTTTAATTAAATCAAGAGGTTGACATAAAATATCAGGAGAGGGGTTTGTACTGCAGTTATCAATCACAACAATAACAATCAACAAGATAAATCAAATGAGTAAAAGGGACTTGGAGGAATGACAAACCAATTGCCAAATTCTTGCTAAATGGGTGCTAGGTGATTAATAATAGTTACTAAATCTTCATGGGTAGGATGGGACTTAGATAAGATAATTTTCTCTCGAACAACTATCTCACTTCAATTGAGTTCTTTCGAACCTCAACTTGCTAACTATGAAAATCAGCCCTCAACCTCACTATAGCCACTCTCTCGAGCTAGATAGGAAGAACGGAATTTAGGGTTCACTCTTTCGAGCGGAACCCACAATAGTCCAATTGCTACAAATGTCAATTTATCGCTTTGGTTTCACACCCCTCTCTCGAGCAAGCATAAAACACTAAATTCCATTGAAATAAACATTCAATAAAGCAATTCAACAGCAGCAATAAACCAGACCAATTTCAATTTAGCACTATAATCAATAATTTCTAACACCCATTTAACTAAATTAAGCAATTAGTCTCATGGTCAAACTCCCAAGAATGGGGTTTTAGCTAGTCATCATAAAAAGTAAAAATTAAATACCTATTACATGCTCCATAGCTAGGTATTGATTTCCACAATCTAAAAACAAACCAATCTTCCTTAAATTGCAATACGCAAATTAAAATCTACTTAAAAAAACCTTAACACCAACAATGAGAGGGTTTCTGTTCTAAATTTCTATTTTCACAATGTTTGGATACCTTCTCTCTTCCAAATATCAATTTATATTGATCCAAGATTTAACCTTTTGGGGTCAATCGGCGAGGAAAGTCGGGCTTCGCCGACCAGTCGGCAATTCGCCAATCACCCCTGTCCATCGCCTACTTGCTTCATGTTTTCATCTACCATGCACTGGAACTTTAGGCGGTTTGTATCGGGATCGTCGATCACTTCCGCGATGCACCCTTTGTTCCTTTGGATCACCAATTCGCTTGTATTTTCAATGCTCATTCAGTACTTTTGGCGGTACAACCTCTCTTCGCCGATCCATTCGATGACTCGCCGATATGGGACACAATTCACCCAAGGTTCTCTCATTTCAAACGTGGTGTACTGTAAAATTAGACGGGCTTGCAGGCCACTCGGCGGACCGCCGAGTGGTCTTGGCGATCACCAGGATCGCTCTTCTCCACTCCTTTGGCTTGTTATTGCCTTTTTGTCCGGTAGTGTCCTTGCCTTGCTCCTTAGCCTTTAATGCTGCAAATCAACACTTTAACATAAGTTTATAGCATAACTTAGGAATTTAAGGACACCAACACTATCAAAACAAATCCCTAAATGATTCTAAATCTCAGACTTATCAGTCTTCACTCTTTGAATAGATTAATATATCATCAATGAACACAATCACAAACATGTCAAGGTATTGCCTAAACACCCTATTCATCAAGTCCATAAAAGCTGCCGAAGCATTCGTCAAGCCAAAGGACATCACCAAAAACTCATAATGACCATACTAAGTTTGAAAAGCCATTTTCAGAATATCATCTTCCTTCACCCTGAATTGGTGGTAACTCGATCGGAGGTCAATCTTAGAGAAGTAATTTTCTCCTTGTAGTTGGTCAAACAAATCATCTATCCTTGGGAGAGGATACTTATTATTAATGGTAATCTTGTTCAACTGACGATAGTCAATACATATACGAAGCGACCATATTTATTTCTAACAAATAAAACTGGAGCACCCCATGGAGAGATACTTGGTCGGATGAAATCCTTATCCAACAAATCCTTCAATTGCTCTTTCAATTCCTTAAGTTCTGCCGGATCCATTCGGTAAGGAAGAATAGAGATAGGTTGCGTATCTGGGAGAAGGTCAATACTGAAGTCTATTTTCCTTTTGGGAGGAATACCGGGTAGATCATTAGGAAACACTTCCAGAAACTCATTTACAATGGGGACCGACTCAAGAGTAGGGGTTTCAGAATCTATATCCCTCACCCTAACTAAATGGTAAATTCAACCCTTAGAAATCATATTTCTAGCTTTAAGACAAGAAATAAACCGACCTTTCGGCATAAAATTCCCCAATTTCCACTCTAGAACAGGCTCATTTGGAAACTGAAACTTGACCACTGTGGTCTTACGATAAATAGAAGCACAGCAAGAATGCAACCAATCCATACTAAGAATGACATCAAAATCTAGCATATCGATCTCTACAAGATTAACATGAGTGACTCTATGGGAAAAGGAAACTGGAAAATTTCTATATACTCTCTTAGCCACAATAGATTCACCGATAGGAGTAGAGATAGAAAATTGATCTAACAACACATCCGAAAGAATATCAAACCTCATAGCCACATATGTGTTACAAAATAAAAGGTATTACCGGGATCAAAAAAAGCATAAACATCGAGATGAAAGACTTTCAATACACCAGTAACCACATCGGGAAAACCCTCTTGCTCTTGGCGAGTCTGGAGTGCATAGAATATGTTTTTCTTTGGAGAACTTGGACCCGAACCACTAGGAGGAGCTTTCCTACCTTCTCTCCCCTTAGCGTAAGTGTTGGCAAATCCCTTATCTTATGGCCACTCTTACCACAACCACGCAACCATCCATATCAGCTAAGAATTTTCCCTCATGCTTTCTTCCACACTTAGCACAAGTAGATAATGAATATCCCCCACCATTTCCTCCTTAAGTTTTAAGGTAAGCCGCCCTATCTTTGTTGAATCTAGAAGGAGCATTGGAGGAACCTTGACTGGAAGACCTTTGTCAAAACCTAGAACGATCATGTCCATCGGACCTTTAAAATGAAGAAAATAAAAAAAGAGAAATAAATAAATAATATTTTAGGCTATAAAGAGGTGCCATACAGGAGTGGAGCTAAGTGAAACTCATGAGTGGAGCTAAGTGAAAATTAGGAGTGGAACTAAGTGAAACTCAGGAGTTTCACCAAATCTTCTCCATTGAAAAATTATATTAAATATATAATGTCAAAATCTAATTTTATGAATACATGTATTATAATAAACCTCTTTGACACAAAAGAGAAACTTAACTTAATGGTTAAAGGGGTTTATCCAAATTCTTTTTCATTATTTTTCTCTTCTATGCTATTTCTACTTCTCACATTGTCACTACTTAAATTTATTAGTCACATTCTTTTTATTTTTGTCTTTTATTCTTCTTGTATCTATTGCTCATTCTTTTTCATTTAGTTTCAACAATCGAGATACAATCATTATTTAGGAGAAGAAGAGTGAAAAACTATATTGAACTCATAATGGATCATTACTCTTTACAATCATACATCTAGACTATATATAGTACATCACGTGTAGGCCTTTAACTATCTAGACTAGTAGACTTAACTTAATCATGGTTACTAGTAACTAAATTTGTAACAACCTTCCTAACAACATTTGTAACTACCACTGCTGACAAAATCTGTAACTACCACTACTTCAGCTCCTTGCTGCATAACACCCCTCCTCAAGTTGGTGGGTGATAACACTCAAATCACCACTCAAAACTAATCAAAAGAGTGAGCGATCGTCGTCAATAAAAATACCCAACTAAGAGTCGGGGTCGAATCCCACAAGGAACAATATAATGGCAATTGAAAAGGAAAAGGTTTACTAGACACTAGTTTGAATCTAGGCATACAAGTTACACAAGTATCAAATAGAAGGCAATTTTGACAACTACACTTTTAATGGGGGAAAAGACGATATCAAGCAAGGGATATATGGGAATCGGAAAAACTTGAGATTCAATCAACACTCAATGATCCATTGCAATTCAATCCAAGATCAATCACTAATAAGTAGGCTAGGTCATCTTCAATTACACTAATTATTTTTCGATCTCAAAGCGTTGGTGATATCTCATTTCGGTCTAAGTCACACTAATACAAAATAACCCACTACCTTAACTTAGGCTTCTCTTTAAAGGAAGGATTGCACCCAACATGGGACTTAAGTACATTCACAGAGGTTACATAAAGATTCAAGGGAAAATCAAGAACATGAGATTTTGTCCTAACCCCAATTCATTCACGGAGGATGCTTTGAAACCATAGAAACATAATTCGTGGGGAGGAACAAGTTATTCCAACACGTGGAGATAGACTTACATACCCGAAAGAACAAGAGTTCTTGAAGAAAAGCTTCGGGCTTGGAACCTTATTGCTTGAACTTGAAAAACCCTTCTATGGAGTTCTTGGAGAAGAAGTTTGGGAATGAGACTTGATTCAAAACCCTAGAATTCTTGAAGAGAATCTTGAACTTGGGGCCTTTAGATCTTGGAAAATTGGAAAAAATTGTTTCTTGATGATCTTGACCTTTGGGAGAAGATGGACTAGGGATTATGAGAGTTACTATACGTATTAGAAGGTTATTAGGTTATAAGATAGAGTTAAGGAAGTTAATTTGTAATGAACCACTCCGTTCGTTATGGGTAGCTGGACCAATGATAAAAGAATCGGATCAGAAAACATTTTTGGCATGGAGACTTACAATTCTGGTTAGGTAGTCTCATATGAAATTTGAGAAAGGTAAGGTCTAAGGTGATCCAGGAATGGATTGAGTGGTGTGTCTAAGCTTGAATCGTGTTTTCTAGTAGCTAAGACATCAAGGAGTCCATAGGGTATTCTTTGGGTGAGTAAGACTCCCGAAATCAAACTTGGTGTGAAGGGGTTAGTATAGAACGTCAAGGGTCGAAGGTATGTTGTGAAATATGGGCTTTTGGGAAGATTTACAAGTCTTCGATTCCGTACAAGCCACTATAGCGGGTGCCATGCCACTATAACAGGATGAATAATGTAGGCACTATAACAGATGGACCGCTATGACGACGCCGCAATAGCTAGTTGGGATGCTATAGCATGGTAAGTCATATTTTAATGTAGAAAGTTCTCAAATCCTCTTAATTTTGTGCACTTCATTCTTGGGGAAATGGAAAATGATTTAGGGTAGCTTCCATTAGTTTTTCCACCAATTCCTTCAATAAAGGTAAATAAATTACTCTCTTAACTTGTAATTTGATTCTAAAGCCCTGGAATCTACGTGTTAATCTTGGGGGAGGGTTTTGGCTTGAATTAATAGTAGGAAAATCTCTGGTTTGGGTAGAATGATCATGAATTGGCCAGGGGTTAGGATTTGAGTATATCTGGATTTAATTAGGCCATCGTTCATTGATTTCTTGCGTTTCATTATTGTTTTAGATCAAGGACGAGCCAATGCATTAAAAAGGGAGAAAGCTCAAGTTCTTTTGAGCATTCATATTTGTATAGAGGTAGGTGATGGTTTGTTTGTTTTCCAAAGTATGTAATGTGTGCATGTTAACTATTTTGTAGTATTATTTGTGCGATGCATGTGGGGGAAACTAAAAGGCTAATTTGAAATGACTTCACTAGGGATGGCAAATGGGAGGGGCGGGGTGGGTGCGGGTTAAACCCGCATAAACCCACAAAGTCTTTACCCCGCCCCGCATAGCACGATTATTTTTTCTTGCCCCGCCCCACCCCGTTCCACATGAACCTGCCCCGACTGACATTTTGTATGGTTGCTTGCAATGTAAATTTGTTTTCCGTTCCAATGTAATGTAAATCTTGAACAAGTCTGTTAGTTCTGTTAGCTTCTGATGCAAGTTATAATTTGCTAGTTGCCTATAGTTTATTGCTTTACAGTGAAGATCGATATGTCAAATGTTAATATTATATTATCTTGATTCTGATCTTTTGAGCAGTTTCCATTCACTACAAGGCAGAAGTTATATTCATTCACCAAATTGACTAAAAATAATTAAAAACACTAATGCAAGGTGTGTATATTAGTAATACCTTGTTTGGTAGAGTGTATTAGAAAATATAATGCATGCATTAGGTGTGTGTATTAGCAGTACCTTGTTTGGTACTCTTTTTCTTGCCATGTATAACTAATGCAAGCATTAGTTATACACTCTATTGTGTATTAAGTTGTGTATTACTAATACCAAGTAATTCTAGGTATTAGTAATACATAACATTTTAACACTTGCACTAGATTAAATAATTACAATACTACCCTCAAAGCCTTGTTAAAACATTTCCTAACATTTTCTCCTCTTTTCATTTTTTTTCTTGTCATAGGTTTTTATTTTTATTTTTATTTTTTTTTCAATATCTTTTAATTTGTTGGTGTCTTGATAGACTTTATGGCCTCATAAGTATCATTTTTTTAAAAATATCTAATTTCAACATAGTATGATAAAAAAAAAATTACTATTGTGGCGATAAATTTGATAAAAAAAATCTTTGCAAACTTTTCACAAAAATATTGACTCAAATAGTATAACTATTTAATATTATTTTTGAAAAAAAAAAGAGATGAAGATGTAATGATATTTTAGCAAAGAATTTTTTTTAATGTTTTAGCAAAGAACTTTGTTGCAAAGGAAGTGTATAAATAAATAGTGTGAAGGGTATTTTTGTAAACATATATTTTTATATAGAAATTATGCAAGATTTGTTATTTCTAATACATCAAACCAAACAGTGTATAAGAAATAATGCTTGCATAACTAATGCAAGCACTACTAATGCAAGCATTAGTAGTGCACCCTTTTTGGCATTATTGTTATACACTCTACCAAATGACTCCTAACATCTTTTAACTCACATTGTTATACTTGTAAAAAAAAATCTGCACAAACTATATACAAACAAGTTGAAACACCAAAACTGATTCTGAACATAATTTCCATCCAACTCCACATATGAAATCCAAGGTTTTTTTAACTTCAAGAATTCAAATTCCAATTACAAGAGATTGCTAATCACATTCTTGGATGTTACAGCAACAAAAGACTACTAATCACATTCAAAAAAATCAAAAGAATCTCCAGGGCACTACTAATCACATTCAACAAAATAAAAAAACTCTCCATGCCATGTTACAACAAAAAGGATTCCAAACAGCAAACCTAAAGCAACAATCTTTATAACTTAAAGCAACACCAACTCTTAAAAACAAAAGATTAAAATCAACAGTCTCTTTTATAGACTATATCATGGCATTCCAAATGGTCTACAACTTGAATCCGACTCTTCTTCTTCATCAAGCAAGGTCGGACATGAAACTCTATCAATACTCGAAGTCAAACCTAAGAAGAAAAGTATGTGGTTAAAGTATTAAGAACTGAAAAAATTGTTAAAATAACAAGTCATTGAAAAGTTAGTTACCATTTATTTCGTTCCATAACCAAGTGTGAGCACACATCAAAGCTTCTAACGTAGTAGGATGGAGTCTACTGCGGTGTGGACTAATCAACCTTCCACTAGTGTTAAATGTCGATTCAGAAGCAACAGTAGACACGGGAATGGTTAAGAGGTCACGAGCCATTTTTTGTAAAGTAGGAAATTTCAATCTGTTTGTCTTCCACCAACTTAAATTGTCAAATGATGGAGTTTGAGGCAACAAACTTTCTTCTAAATACATATCCAAATCTGATTTTGTCTTTGCATTAGCACTACTGGAAGAAATAACTCTATCAAAGCTTGATAGTCGATCACTTTCCGAAAGGCCAATGGCTTCATTTGAACTAGATGCTTCAACTATCTCATGTGGAGAAAATATTCTACTCATGTACTCTTTAAATAAATCATCACAGTGAGTACGAACTTCTTGAATTTTAGTTAAAGCTTCCTCACCATAAATCAGTGGAAGATAGAACTCAACTAACTTCATTTTATATCTCGGATCAAAAATCGCAGCTAATCCCATGAATATATGCATATCATTCCAATATTTTAGAAACTTTAATAACATTTCTTCTGCAATATTTTTAATCAAAGGATTGAAACTTTTTATCCATGTTTCTAATTCGAGCTTAACTTCACAAACTTTATAAAATTATTGACTTGAAGTAGGATACTGAATTCCTGAAAATTGTTCAGTAATATGATAAAAGAGCTTCAACTTACCACAAACATCTTCTGCTTCACTCCATTGCTCTTCGGTTGGAAAACAACGATAATTGGCATCTGTTAGACTCAACTTCTGAAATACCTCTTTGTATTCAATTGTAGTTCTCAACATTAGAAATGTTGAGTTCCAGCGAGTTGGACAATCATACTCTAGCTCTTTGGTATAGGAAACATGTAGCAAGGGTGCAAACTCTTCAAATCTTTCAATTCTTCCCGATGACCCTATCCAATATAAGACAATGTCACTCACGCTTTTAATACTATCTCCTATCACCTTTAGCCCTTGTTGCACAATTAAATTTAAGATATGTGCAGCACAACACACATGAAAAACCCGCCCCATCAACAATAAATTTTTTTGCAAAGCTTCTCATCTAACGAGGTCTTCATCATAGCATTGTTAGTGCTACAATTATCAACTGTAATCGTTGATATTCTTCTTTCAAGATTCCACTCTAACAAACAATTGAGCAACGCGCCACACAAAGTATCCTTATCATGAGGAGCAGGAACATAAACAAATCTTAAAATGTGACTTTGAAGCCTCCATGAGTCGTCAATAAAATGTGTTGTAATAACCATGAACCCTTTTTTGTTGTTGTATGAAGTCCACATGTCAGTTGTTATTGCAATTCTACATGTGAGTGTTTCCAGTATCTTGGACGTTTTAGATTTCAGATTGTCAAAAATCTTCAAGATATCATTCTTGATTGTGTTTCTTAACACCATTTTGAACAAAGGCTGGAGACTAGCAACAAACTTTCTGAATCCCACATGATCAACTATGGACAGTGGATATCCATGCAAAATGATGGCATGAGCAAGTTCTCTTCTTGAAACGTCTTGATCAAAGTATTGTTGTTGGCTGCCATCATTCACTTCCGAACCACCCTCAGTTATCAAGTTAGTTGGCTTTTTGGTACATCTACGAAAATGTTCTAACATAAATGTTTTCCCACAATTTCTAGTCGATTTGATACGAGCATTACAATACCTACAAACGCTAAAACGGACACCATCAACTTTCACTGGTTTAAAATGTTGTTAAGCTTTAGAAGTAAATCTTCTTTACTCGATTTCAATAACTTCATAAGTAGCTTTATTTGTTTGTGAAGGCATTTGACTCTCATCATTCTCAATAGGGACAATATTGGAGGATGAACACGTTGGATTTTGTTCATCTTGAAACTCCATCAGTTTACTGTAAGAAAATCAACAAAAGAAGATATTGAGAAGAGATAAACAAATTATTACTAGTAATATAAGAATATGAGCAAAAAGAAACAAAACATACAAAATCAAGCAACCACATATTGTACAGGACACGAACAAAAATGACCAATTCAAGATAAGCTCATACAAGAATTAGCCATTAAAAGTCATACAAATTCGCGGATTGAAACAGTTTCAACACTCACTACTTCAAAAATTCAAATAATCAATCAATTTGGATTATACACTTGCTGTCAAGCTCAAATACTCAACTAAATCAACCAAAAATAGTAATACTCAACAAATAAAAACAATATCTCGCCAGCAAACTCAAATACTTAACTAAATCAACTGGATTAAACTATGTGAAACTAGAGTTAACCAGTAACAGAATAGAAAATAGATTGTTCAAGAAAACTTACTTAGCGGACGTTGAAGTTGCTTTACAGATAGTGACTCTTCCCGCCGAGCAATAAATCGAGCTTTTGGAGAAGAATCAGTTGTAATACGGAGAGTAGTACATTTCGAAGAATCAACAAAGGAAAAGGTAGTAGAAAACCTCATCTTTCTATGGTATTTAGCGAGAGAGAGCCGAGAGGCAGAGCTTTTTCTTTGCTTCACTCCATTGCGCTTCGTCGTAGTTCAAAAGAAAAGGAAACCCTAACCCATACCCACCCCGCCCCAAATATTTTTCTTTTAAAATATTTTGTACCCATCCCGCCCCGCCCCGCCCCGCAAAAATACTAACCCGCATTGCCCCACAAAAACTATTACCCGCTCCGCTTTGCGCCTGCCCCGTCCCGCCCCATTGCCATCCCTAGACTTCATGTGATACTCTCATGCAATGAACCTATTTGTTTACTTGTGATTTCAAGTTGGTTGTTAATTTTTAATTACCCCCCCCCCTGATACAAGTTGGGTATAAATAAAACAGACGGAGGGGAACTCCTCTTAGAGATTTTGTGTAAGAGATAGTACTGAAAATAGTTCAGACACAAGCAAGGGAGATTGAGGACCCTATGACCACTAACCTACAAGTTGAAGCAATGGCCATCCTACATGCACTGAAATACATAAAGATAACGTAAGTGGAGAAGGTGATTGTTGAGACTGATTCTTTGGTGTTGAAAAACATTATTGAAAGACTATGAGATATCCCTTAAATGATACTCTCTCTATTCACTTTTACTTGTCACTGTTTGACTTGACACACCCATTAAGGAAATTATTATTGATATAGGTATTTTACCAAACTATCCTTATTAAATGATGTTTTAGGTCTTGGAAAATGATTTGGAGAATAAGTATTTAATGTTGAGGGTAAAATATGGGAAAAAATTATTGTTGTCAAAAATGACAAGTAAAAATGAAAATCTAATTTAGGAATAAGTGACAAGTAAAAGTGAACGGGGGGAGTAATAACTAGTGTGGAGGAAATAAGGTGATTGATGATAGGCAAAACGGTTCTTTACAACCACATCCTCAGAGAAGGAAATAAAATGGTTGATCATCTAGCCAACCTGGCCCTTGATGAAGGACCAGTTAGACAGTTATAGCCATTAATTTCCAAGAATTGGAGGTAGGGAGCAGGAGGATAATCAATAGTGACAAATTGAAGGAACCCTATATGAGGGTTAGACCCTGCAGAAGATGAGTAACATAGGAGAAGAGTAGAAGGGTGGATAAAAGGCTCTAGTTCAAATCCTAAGGAAGGACAACACGGACTACTTATACTCTAACAGTTTGTTAAGTTTTGTAGGTACACAAAAAGATTACACAATGAGACCAACACAAAATTCACAGATGCAAGGATTAGATCAATAAAAAGGCATCAGAATCAAAGAGAAACGATGATTACAGAACAAAACCCTCAAACGTTGGCAAATCCGGAAAATTTGTTGTTGTGGAATAAGAAAGTTCAATAATTTTATTCCCATCTTTCTATGTCATATACATCATATCATTATATATTACTATAAGTGGGAAGCCCCAAAGTGAAAAGTTAGATTATCATTTTAGTCCTACACTAAATTAAATTATTACAAAATATTATTAATTAAATATTCTATCATTAATTAAGAAAATCATTAATTGGGTAAACAAAGAGGTGGATTAATTTTCTTGCAATTGTCATTTATTTCAGCCTTTTCAATACTCTAGAATAACTTTTCATCTTACTAAATTAATTCAATGTTTGGAAGTACTTTTCAACTTCCAACTATAGCTTAAGAATTTTATAAATTGCCATATCAGTGAATCATGGTAAATTCATTGAGGTTCTCTTCCGGAATTTCAATACCACCTGTCCTCCTCCTCTCCTTCTTTTTCATTATTTATCTTCAATGTGTCTGTTAAGGGGTTTCATTGCTATTGCTCATATATCGTCTCTCTTAACCATATGTTTTAAGTTATTAATTGTGTCTGATTATGAGGGATTCTTGGGCTGCTAATAATTATGCCACGACACAAGGGGTAAAAGATGCAGTTAAATATGTTATTGGCATGAACAAATGAAAAGTATATATATATCACATCATGGACGTCTTTGTTCAACATTTAAGCTGCTAGCTCTTCCTTTTTTTTCCATTGTTTTTATTCAGTTACTTAGGTTTGAGTATTACTCCATTAAGATGTTTGATTTTTCTGATTTGAAGAAGAGGAGGAAGTTGTGTTAATTGCAAGAATATTATGACTTGCTAATTTCTTTGATTTTAATTATCTAATAATAATAGTTGATTACTCGCGTGAAGTAGGAATCAAAATATATATGTTGATTTCAGTTCATTTGTGGAACTGTTTTTTAAATAATCCTCACGAGTTATATTTATTAAATCACTCTCTCTAATTAGTTCGAGAGAAGAGTATTATAAAGGATCTAATTTCCTGTAGCAGCTGTAGTTTCATTCATATTGGATCTTAAAATGTTAAGTCTAAATCTTTATCTTGTCTATGCCAAAAAAGAGGCATTGTGAAACTTGAATTTTAATTACCAGAAAGTAGAAAAATGAAGAGCTACAAGATTTAGGAGTTGAATAAATTACAATCTTTTAGCCTTCCAACAATTCTAAATTCTAATAATACCAAATATAATACAATCCCAATAATACCAACTTCTTATGAACCATGCACACAAAAAAACAGCATAATTAACAATTGATTAAGAAAACTAAGATGATAATATTAAATATATATATATATATAAAAGAATAACAAAGGCTCCTCTTTCTTGAATGCGCAAACAGTCATAGATCGTGCTACAGAATACATTCTTACCACGAATCATCCCTGTGATAATGTCGCCTGTAAGACCATTCCTATTCACTGGAACCCCCCACCTACAAACTACTTTAAGCTTAATATAGATGGCGCTTTTTCCTCTCAAAATGATAGGGCCAACTTGAGTGGAATTGGAGGGGTTGTACGCGATTGCAAAGGTGATTGGGTGATTGGTTTCTCCTCCAAGGTTAATGCGCAAAATCATGGGGTTGTACGTGACTGCAAAGGTGATTGGGTGATTGGTTTCTCCTCCAAGGTTAATGCGCAAAATCATATCTTTGCTGAAATAGATGCCCTTAAGCATGGCCTTATGCTTCTTTGGGATCATAAAATTCATCCTGCTCCACAGACCTACTAGACTTATTAGATCATATAAATCCAGTCTATAACACTGCGATTTTAACTTGCAGGTCACTGTTGAGGAAGTTGGGGAGTCCAACGATCCGACATAGCTTTCGACAGGCCAACGAGGTTGTAGACGTCCTCGCAAAACATGGAGCCCAGCTAGCAGTGTCTAACCTAAAGATCATCCTTGTCACTCCACCAGCCCCTCTGCGACACATTGTGGCTGCAGATAAACAAGGATTGTCATCTAGTAAATTAGTATCTTTGTTAACTTGTAATGAGCTAGCATCGTTTGAAAATCTTTCTGTACTTTTGGATCCTGACAATAGTCAGGTCCCAAACTCCGTAATGTAAGGGCGCTTATTAATATATATATATATATATATATATATCCTGTTTAACCAAAACAAAATATATATAAAAGAATGTTAGGCAAAAGTTAGATTACAATTTTATCCCTACATTAAATTTAAATGTTATAAACTATTACTAAATTAAATATTGAATAGTAAATCATCATATTAGTACATGAATCAACCAACATAAAGTTTCTTGAAAATGTATTATTTTTATTAATTTCATGTTGAAGTTAAATTCATAATTTATTTGTTTTGTTCATCTTCCAATTGAAAATATGAATGGGTATGTTTGCCCTTAACAAAAAGAAGAAAAATCATATAGAACTATATTATATTATTTTTTGTATATAAATATTTGTATTAATGTGAAGTACATTACATAGATTGTATTACCTCTAACTCTTCATTATGTAAATATATGTAACTCCCACTAATTATATTAATTATGGTTTTTACTCCCACCTCTCATCCATGATCAAATGAATTAATGTCATATTCATAATAACTCGAAGAGATGTAATTCCCATGTTAAGATTTCAGTTACTAATCAATAAATTAAATTACTGACGAACTTAAAATGTGACAGACTTAAATTTTTTTTAAGGATTTTTTTCTTAAATTACGCTCTTTTTGAAAGCATGGTTGGATTGGCCGGTGGGCAGCCACCGCCGGTGGTGACTCACTCTTTGTCTCTTTCTGATTTCCCGCCTCTCAATCCAAAGCCAAATTTAAATCCTATTTGTGTTCCTAATTTACCTATTAATTTATCTTTTGCAAATACCATTAATCAATCTACAGTCCAGCCAATTCATGATTCCCTTAGAAAAGAGATCACTATAGTAGAAGGAGTTCCTCAAATGACGGAGGAAGAAGTGAATCAAATGACTCAAATTGAAGATCTCCAATATGCGGTTATTGGTAAATTTACTTTTGATTGGTTGAATATGGAGGAATTGAGGAATTTAATTCCTCAGCAGTGTGGGATAAAAGGAGGCTGTCAAATTGGCTTGTTTCGCAACAAGCATGTTCTTATTCGATTATCCCAACAAGATGATTTCGTTAACCTAATCTCTAAGGGTGCTTTTTTATATCACATGCAAGGATGGATACGCCTATCTGATGAGAACTTTGATCTATGATTCGAGGTTTAAAGTGAATGAAGAAACCTCAATGGCTATGGCATGGATATCTTTTCCAAACCTATTGCCCACCTTCTTTGTAAAAGAATGCTTATTTTCTATTGCGGCAGTAGTGGGTAAACCAATCCAATTAGATCAAGCAACGATTAATAAGACACGACCTAGTTGTGCGCGAGTGAAGGTGCTGGTGAATTTAAAAGGGACTTTTCCTAAGGTGGTGAAGATGAATATTGAAGATGAGAAGACCGGAGAAGTGAGAACTACTATGGTGGAGATCAAATATGACTATGTTCCAAAGTACTGTGGTGAATGCAAAATGCAAGGACATGATAGGGAAGATTGTCGAGTTCTCAAACAGTCAAAAGGTAAGGAAGAACACAAATTTCAGCATGTGAATCACAATATTCAAAACACTCAGATCATGCAGGATACTCAACCAAAGCAGATTCCAAGACTACAAACCGGAAAATCCAAAGTGCTTTCAAGTGGAAGAGTAGTTGGAAATCCGGGCAACTGGAATGTGGTTAAGGACAAGAGGATATTTGTTAATAGTAACAAACAATCTCCTCTCGTTGTAGCTAATAAATTCCAAGCTTTGGTTAGTGGAGAAACTATGCAAGCAGACTGTAGTACTCAAGGTAACAATACAAATATTATGAGCAGCCATCAACAAACTAACAAGGAAGATAATGAGAAAGGATGTAACAAGTCAACAAAAGGCTGGGTCGCTAAGGTTTTTTGTCCCAGCTTGCAGAAGGAAAAGTCGCCAGTGGTGAGTAGTCCGGGCAAGGGTAAAAATTCTTCAACAGTGAATAATGTACCTGATCAACAACAAATCAACAAGGTAGAGCAGCTCAAAGGAGAAACAAATGTTAAGATGACCTCAACAGAGGAAAATGAGAAGATACAGATTACAGAAGAAGTAAAAGGGGAACATGTTATTGATAGTTGCAGCAATAATTGTAATAACCAAGCACTTCCAGGAAATCCAGACCATGGGAAAGAGGTTAGCAATAGTACCAATATTTGCCTAGTAGATGGAGGAGAGATTAAGCAGATTGAATATGAAAATGATAGATTAGCATTGGTAGAGATACCTGAGGCTATGCAGATAGATAAGTCACAGATGATTAGGATGAAATCTCCTAACAGAGTTTTGCATGATATAGTATCTCATAATATTGGAGAAACCCCTATTGCAGAAGCTGCATATTTAAATCAAATAGCTCAAGGTATCACTGAAGCAGAGATGTCAGATGATTTACTGGAGAATGTTTCTACAGAAGCAGATCTGTCACCAAGGATTTTGAAGGCTGCTAGAAAAGGGAAGAAACAAGGCAATGGAGAGCATATTCAATCTATCAGGGTACAACCAAAGCGAACCAGAGAAACCCCCAAAAAATATCAATGAAGGCATTCATATGGAATATAAGATCAGTAAAATCTCAACAAGCTTTTCAGATAGTGCAAATGCTACACAAGTTCCATAATTTCTTATTCATTGGCTTAATGGAACCTTTTCAAGATTCTAGACATATCAACAAATATAGAAGGAGACTGAGGATGTCAAATGCTACAATAAATTGTAATGGCAAGATTTGGTTTTTTACAAACCATGATGTAGATTTTACCATCATTAAGGATACAGATCAACAATTAACCATGACATTAAAGCATCATAGTCTTACAAACAACTTATTTGTTACTCTAGTGTATGCTAAGTGCAATTCTGATCAAAGACTACTCCTTTGGGATGATATATATGAAATGGCAGCAGGAATGGATAACCCTTAGTTGATTGGGGGTGATTTTAATGTGGTACTAAATTCAGAAGAAAAGATTGGTGGTTTACCAGTTAATGATGTTGATTGTGAAGACTTGGGAATTGCATATCATCTTCTGATTTGACAGAAGTACAATTTAAAGGGAGTCCGTTCACCTGGTGGAATGGTAGGGCTGGTAATGATTGTATCTTCGAAAAATTAGATAGAGTTCTAATCAATCAACAAATGCAAGACTGGTTTAATCATACAGAGGTGGAACATTTACCAAGAACAGGCTCTGATCATGCTCCTATGTTGTTACAGTGTGAAGTTACTGAGGACAGACATAGGAAACCTTTTAGGTTTCTTAAATTCTGGACTGAGAATGACTCTTTCAAGGATATTGTTAGACAAAATTGGTCCTCCGGTGACTCTCAGAATCCTTTCCTAGATTTCAAAGAGAATATCAAGAAGGTAAAATCAGCATTGACAAAATGGAGTAGAGATACTTATGGTGATATTTTTAAGCAACTCATAATTAGAGAAGATATTGTGAAGATTAAAGAAAAGTTGTTTGATGAGGTGCCTACAGCTGAAAATAGAGAAGTACTGCAAAGAGCGCAAGCTGAACATAGAAGATATCTTCATTTTGAAGAGATTTTCTGGCAACAGAAGGCAGGATATGACTAGTTTGAGAATGGTGACAGAAATACTAGGTTCTTCCATAGTATTGTGAAAGGGAGAAGGAAGAAACTTCGATTGCAAAGGATTAAGAGTAATCAAGGGACGTGGTTGGAGAATGAGCAAGACATAGCAGCAGAAGCCGTTAATTTTTATCACAATCAATTCTCCCAAGATAGAGATGCCACATCTTTCTCACTTCTTACTCATATTCTAGAATCTATCAGGAAGGAAGAAAATTCAGAGTTTTGTAAACTACCAGATATAACTGAAGTTAGAAGGGCTATCTTTGAACTAAATGGCGATAGTTCTAGTGGTCCAGATGGTCTAACGAGAAGATTCTATCAAAGCTATTGGGAAATAGTAGGGAACGATATCCTCAGATTGGTGCATGATTTTTTCAGGGGTAACACTCTTCCTAAATATATTACTCATACTAATTTGGTTCTTTTACCTAAGAAGGAAAATGTACAAGATTTTACAGATCTGAGACCAATTAGTTTGAGCAATTTCATTAACAAAGTCCTCTCCAGAATTGTTCATAATAGAATAGAAGTTCTTCTACCTAGATTGATTTCTTCGAATCAATCAGGTTTTGTTAAGGGTAGAAGTATCATTGAGAATGTGTTGCTGACTCAAGAGATTGTTACTGATATTAGGAAGAGGGGTAAACCTATCAATGTTATCATGAAGCTTGATATGGCTAAAGCTTATGACAGAGTATCTTGGTATTTTTTGATAAAAGTGCTTAGGAAAATGGGATTTTCAGAAGTATTTATTGATTTGATTTGGAGATTAATCTCAAATAACTGGTACTCAGTTTTGGTTAATGGTCAATCACATGGATTCTTTCATTCTACTAAGGGAGTGAAGCAAGGTGATCCTCTGTCCCCTGCTTTATTCATTCTTTCAGCAGAAGTGTTAAGCAGGGCCTTAAATTCTTTATTTGAAGATGGTCAATTTGTAGGGTATGGTTTACCTAAGTGGAGTGCTAAGTTGAATCATCTTTCATATGCAGATGACACTATTATATTTGCATCTACTAATAAGTATTCTTTGGAGAAAATAGTGTCAATTTTGCAGGAGTATGAGGTCCAATCAGATCAGAAGGTCAATAAGGATAAGAGTGCTTATTATCTACCTCAAAATGCAGCAGCTGAAGTGATACAATAGGTGGAGGAGTGTACAGGTTTTACTAGAGGTCACTTTCCTTTGAAATACCTAGGGTGTCCCATAACTCATATGAGAAAGAGGAAAGAACATTATGTTGATCTTATTAAGCGAGTCAAGACTAAACTTCAAGCTTGGAAAGGAAATATGTTATCTTATGGTGGCAAAGAGGTACTAATTACTAGTGTTTTACAAAGTGTTCCTATTCATGTGCTTTCAGCCATAGTTCCTCCTATGTGTGTTGTCAAGGAATTACATAGAATCTTTGCTAAATTCTTTTGGAGTAATAAGGTCACTGGTAGGAGTAAGCATTGGGCTGCTTGGGATAAAGTTTGCTTGCCTAAATAGGAAGGAGGGCTAGGTTTTAAATCTATGTTGGATGTTTCAAAAGCAATGTATGCTAAATTATGGTGAAAATTTAGAACACAGAACACTTTATGGGCTAACTTTATTTGGAACAAGTATTGTAAGAAACAAATTCCTTCGCTGGTACAATGGAGAGGTGGGTCTCAACAGTGGAAAAATATGCTTCACAATAGGGATTGCATTGAACAACACATATGGTGGGAACCTAACGGAGGATCAGTCTCTATTTGGTATGATAATTGGACAATGCTTGGTCCTTTATACAATCAGCAATCAGATGTTCTTTCTTGTTATCCAATAACAAGTATTGAGATGTTTATGAAGTAGACAGGATGGGATTATGAGGAAATGCAGAATTATTTACCTGAACACATTGTGGATCATGTTAGATATCATATGGATCATGTTAAGCAATCTGCCAAGGAGGATAAACCATGGTGGACCAAGACAAATTCTGGTAAATTTTCAGTAAAGAGTGCCTGGGAAATTCTAAGAAAAAAAGGAGAAGTTATAGAATATTTTAAGAAGATGTGGGTGCAAGGACTTCCTTTTAAAATTTCTTTTTTTGGGTGGAGAGTATGGACTAACAGGGTCTCTGTTTTAGCAGTGTTGGCTAACTGGAACCCTAACATTTCTCAACTATGTTCTTGTTGTATAGTCCCAGCTAGAGAGACTATAGAACACCTTTTTCTTAAAGGTGAAATAGCTACCAAAGTTTGGAATTATGTTTCACATGCAGCTGGTATCATTGGCCCTCAGATTCAAGTGAAACAAACCATGAAAAAATGGTGGGATGCTCATGGGAATTCTAGACAAAAGGAGATCTTTCAAGCTATTCCTAATATTGTTTTATGGTATCTATGGAAGAGGAGAAACACAGTATTTCATGGTGGAGTTTACTCAGTAGAAAAGGTATTGTGGGACATTAATAGTACTCTTCAGAAGCTTATTAGAGCGAAGTTTCATTATAGTGAGATTCCTAAAACTTGGCCTTATATGGTAGCTTTGTTGGATGGCTATAGGCCAAATTTTCAGTACAAACTAGTGAAATGGTTACCACCAGAAATTGGTTGGTGGAAATGTAACACAGATGGGGCTTCAAGAGATAATCCAGGTCCTAGTACTGCAGCTTTTTGTGTAAGAAATGTTGATGGAGATCTAGTGGGGGCTAAGGGTTTGAAGATTCCTGATTCAACCAACTTGGTAACTGAGGTTGTAGCTGTAAGAGAAGGCTTAAAATATTGCTGGGAGAATGAATTATTTAATGTCATTATAGAATCTGATTCCTTGGCTTTGGTAAACATCATTAATGGAGCTTGGGAAGTCCCTTGAAGTGTAGCCCCCAAGGCCTAGCTCAAGTGGCAAAAGGTGGAGGATTTGTGGCTTAGGTCGCAGGTTCAAGCCCCACACCATGCAAAGCGAAGCCCGGTATTTAAGTGGAGAAGGGTAGAGGGGCGGGCCCATTATCCACCGAGTTTAGAAGGCTGTGATTGGTCCAAAGGGCGGGTCACAGACGGATTTCTCGGTTATCAAAAAAAAAGTCCCTTGAAGTGTAACTATGGAGGTCAATTCCATTAAGAGGCTTATGGAGACTATGTCAGTAAGAGTACAACACTCCTTAAGGGAGGGAAATACTCTTGTCGACTATTTTGCTAACTTGGTTTTTGATTTTGCAGGTCCAGTGGAATACATGAATTTTCTAGATGTTCCAAGTAAAGGAAAAAAGATTATCAATCTTGATAAACTAAGTTTACCAAACATGAGAATCAAGCATGTTGCTACAAGGCTCACAACTTAGAAAATCATAGCTTCTGGTACATCTTTATGTTATGAATACTAATACTGATTTTAAAAGATATAACCTATTAATGTACTTTGTGAAGTCTAAATTATTTTTTGTTGGTTACTATATCATGCACCTGGTGAGAGCTTTGAGGTGTTACAAATGATATGAAACCAAGACTCACAGGTCAATAGTAGGAGGAATTTTTTAAAATCTCTGTTAGTATTTATTCTCTTATGTCACATATTCCAATAATTTTCGCTAGTTTTGAGACTCTTTTCTTAAGATGGTGGTATTAACCTATGTGGGTTCAATCCATTAAAGAAATGAGTATCAAGACTAAGGTGTTAATATAGATTTGCAGAGCTCTAGTCATACCTCTGTTTCTCTGGAAGATTCAGCTTCGTAGAACTTTGACAAGCATGAGCAGATGGCCCTGAAGTAATTCGATTCCAACCTCAAAAACGTTTCAAATTAGAGATCTTTTTGAAGATTAAAATGTCAATGGTGGTATCAATCTCATTTGGGATTCATCCCGTTGAAATTAAGATCTAAGAAAAGACCCGTTTCTTTTGACTTCTCAAGTTGGAAGGCATTGATTAAGAAGAATTGGAGCTGCTAGAAATATTCTCACAGAACCTCTTCCTCGTGGCTCTTTGCGATTGCGAGCTTGAGAGCTCTACTTCGACAATGGAGTTCTCTTTAGAAACTTCATGTGTACTGTTGTATTTTTTCCAGATTGTTACTTTCCTTTTCCTTTCTGGGCTTTGGCTAGTTGGGCCACTAATTGTACATATTCCTTTGTTTTAATAAAATAGCCTTGGGGTCTTTGATTAAAAAAAAAAACTCGAAGTGTTCTTCAATCCTCTCGTATAAATAGTGACATTTGACACAATATTGTACTCACTTAAAACAGTTGGAAAAAAAAAGAAGAGAAAAATCTTTATGCTCTTCTCTTGTCTCTTTTTATTTGCTTTTTTAATGTTTATGTTTCTTGTTTATTGTTATTGTATAACTTTTTATTATTTTACTATTAATAATATTGAGAATTTACAATGGTTTGTTGCTTTGTATACATTAACCTAGCATGTGGTGTTTTAGTATACTTATTTGAATATTGTATTTGTACAATAATTAGTTATTTTTACTTTATGCACTTTTAGTCAATTTTATAATTAAGGATGTATCCTTTTTCTTAGGAAGATATATGTACTTTCTATTGTAAAAACAATGGATTTTTTTAGTAAATACCAATAAATTTGAAGCGGAGAAAATATGTCATTTGCAATACAAAATCTATATGAAATATTTTGGGATAAACGTGCAACACACATTTTCAGAACTAATATTACTATAAGTGGGAATAAAAAAAAGTTGAAAGTTGAAATACCAAAATATCCCTATAAAATTGAGTTACTACAATAATGCCATTAAAACAAGCTACTCTAAATTAAAATGTTATAATATATTTATATAATTATATTTAGATAGTAGTAATTAAATAATATTATAGTATACTATACAATACTAGTAAACCCAAAAGTTGTAGTAAATACAATTCATACAATTAATAAATCAGTTAATTGTAAGATATTATATACATTTAACTGCATGTCATTAGTATATGAATAACTTGGATGTTTAGGCTTCTCCTTATAGTTCGTGAAACATGTATTTTGAATTCCCGTAGACTTAATAATGTGTATTTACTATTTCTTGAACTTTGTATCACTTCTTTAGTACTTAATTATGTTTATTTAAGTCAATCTTGAATTGCTTCATCTTCCGATCTTTATTGCAATATTAACTTTTGAAATGTCGATGTACATGTAATCAATCAAGGATTTATTTTCCTAATAAAATATACCCAACTTTTTCATTCATTTTTTTTCATACACGAAGAGTTTAGAAGTTATAATCATGATTTAGCATAATTGAGCTTTTGATGATTTAGTAGTGAACCGGCATGGGGAGGTAATCCTAGTTTCCTAATATATGCTACTTCTTGAAAAGGTATTTGGTGTATTAAATGAATTATTATTTTTTTGTTATATTCCTGTTGCATCTTTTAACCAAATTAAAAGTACATACTTTTGAATAAACCTAAAGATTATGTATCACATTCTAATGATAATGGCGTTACTAGACATGTATACATGGGAATAGCATAGTTGCCTTGAATGTGGTGCATCATTATTTATATACTTGTGCCCTTTTTTTGTTGGTAAAAAGCAAGTTAGTCCTATTTAGGTGTTTAATAAATTTTCTAATATTATAAGTATCAACGCTAATTCTATGTCAGCAACTCTGATTATGTTAGATGTTATATGATCTTAATTAGTTTTACATAGTTCAACATTTTCTATTTTGTGAACTACTCCCTCCGTTCTTTTGTAGTAGTTGCTATTTTCTTCTTAATAGTCAAACGATATAAACTTTAACTAACATTTTCAGATGTATTTTTCCATCATATTGATATGAAAAAAATTGCAATTTATAGTACTTTTCGTATAGTTTTTGAATATCTAAATTATTATTTCAAAATATCAAATAAGTGTAATCTAAATTAACTTTAAAAATTAGTCAATTGACTCTCAAAAAGCGCAATATGACAACTAAAAAGGAATAGTGGGAGTAATAACTAAAATTGCGTTAAATTTAGATGATATTGTTGTGGTTGACTAAACACATACTTAGTACAATAATACATAAAATTAGGCATGTACAAATTTTATAAAAATAACAGTCACTAAAAAGGAATAGTGGGAGTAATAACTAAAATTGTTTTAAAATTAGATGATATTTTTGTGTTTGACTAAACACATATTTAGTAGAATAATACAAAAAATTAGGCATGTACAAATTTTATAAAAATAACAGTCTTTGAAAACGTGGATTTGAAGATATAAAATTAGGCATGTAGAAATTTTATGAAAATAATAGGGGATAAACGTGCAACACACGTTCCCAAAGACTAGTATCTTTATATACATGTGAGAATGTGGAACACAATACCTATATCCCATGAAATCTAGGATTCTATAAAATAATATATTTTACAAAAGGAGAAAGAATCATAGATATGATATTCTAGATTACAAAAATTATCTTATGATCTTAGAGGATCAAATCTTGATATGGATAATATCCTCTATAAGCCAACACTCCCCCTCAAGCGGGTGAATGGATATCTTCCATTCCTAGCTTGCTTATTAGATCTTGAAACACATTATTTGACAGCCCTTTTGTTAAAACATCGGTCACCTGATCTTTTGTAGATACAAATGGCGTACAAATGAGTCTGTTATCTAATTTCTCCTTAATGAAAATATCTATCTACCTCAATATGCTTAGTGTGATCATGTTGTACATGATTATGAGATATAGTTATTGTTGATTTATTGTCACAAGATAGTCTCACAGGTCCTTCCCATCTTATCTTCAAATCATCAAGGATTATCTTTAACCATAACAACTCACAAACTTCCATAGCCATAAATCTAAACTCGGATTCTGCACTTAATCATAGGATATTCTCCTACTCAAAAAGGTTACAAGTGTTATCAACCATCATCAAATAAATTCTTTGTGTCAGTTGATGTTACATTTGATGAGAGTGAGTCCTTTTTTGGTCATTCTTACAATCAGGGGGAGTCATTGAAGGGAGAGGGACCTCTAGACTTGTCACTATTTGATTTGTCTATTTCTAGTCGTGTCAAATCCTTGTGCGAGTCATCATTTCTTCAGTCACCCGAGTCTCTATTTCCAAATGAACTCATTGAGTCTCCTAATCCAGATATAGATAATGGAATTCTAGAAGAAGAAAAAACTACCATTGTAGGTTTATTCTAGAAGAAAGAGGCTAATTGATCATATTACTCAACTGCAATCATCTCTCCTAAGGTTGCTACTCCTAATACCCATCTTGAACCTGTTAAACCATCAGAAAACACTAAACCAAAATGATCATGAAGAAGAACCTAATGACCTTGACCTTTCAATTGCTCTCAGAAAATAGACCAGAACTTGCACACAACATCCTTTGAGCCTTTTCGTGACATATTAAAATCTATCCCCAAGTCATAAAGCTTTTTCTCTATAACCTCCACACAATTCCTATCCCCAAATATTTGTCTAAAGCATTAGGTAACGGGGAGTGGGAGAAAGCTATGAAGGTTGAAGTAGAAGCGTTGGAAAAAAAAAAGTTTGGAAATTGTGAAATTACCAAAAGGAAAAAAGTTGGTTGGGAGCAAATGGGTGTTTGCTATGTAATATATATAAGTCAGATGGGTCTATAGAAAGATATGAATAAACTTAGTTAGGAATAAGACTAAGACTCTAATACCATGTGGAATAAGATAGTTGGATAATTTTATTTCTATTTTTCGTCTTAATCTTGATATCCCTTTAATATTAGTTTTTGGTAGTGCTAAATTCATGGTAATATGTAATAATATTTATTGTAATATTCTTCCGATAGTTGTTTTAATCTGAATATTTCTTTAATATTATTTATGATATACTCCAGATATAACATATCTTGGGTTTTTTGGTACATATATAAATTTTCCGCCATTAATTGTTCTAATAGTTTTATATCTTCCATAGCTTCTATCCAATATTGTAAATATTCGTAATTCATTTTAATCTGAATTTATTTCTAAATCGTACCATTCTATTCTTTCATTATCTAAATATAGATCTTGTAAATCTATTTCATACC